>NC_138296.1:615000-697500 GCF_965601325.2 Salmo salar | reverse complement strand
CCAAGTATCCCCCCCCAGGGGTTCTAGTATCCCTGGTTGGAAAACCACTTCCTGTTCCCAACAACTGTAGCACCCACATCTGGAATCATAAAGTGCTTTGATGGTTTGTACAGTCGTCTCAAATAAAAAAATAAAACTGTGAAGGACCTCGGCGTTACTCTGGACCCTGATCTCTCTTTTGACGAACATATCAAGACTGTTTCAAGGACAGCTTTTTTCCATCTACGTAACGTTGCAAAAATCAGACATTTTCTGGTCCAAAAATGATACAGAAAAATGTATTCATACTTTTGTCACTTCTAGGCTGGACTACTGCAATGCTCTACTTTCCGGCTACCCGGATAAAGCACTAAATAAACTTCAGTTAGTGCTAAATACGGCTGCTAGAATCCTGACTAGAACCCCCCAAAAATGTGATCATATTACTCCAGTGCTAGCCTCCCTACACTGGCTTCCTGTTAAGGCAAGGGCTGATTTCAAGGTTTTACTGCTAACCTACTAAAGCATTACATAGGCTTGCTCCTACCTATCTTTCCGATTTGGTCCTGCCGTACATACCTACACGTACGCTACGGTCACAAGACGCAGGCCTCCTTACTGTCCCTAGAATGTCTAAGCAAACAGCTGGAGGCAGTGCTTTCTCCTATAGAGCTCCATTTTTATGGGATGGTCTGCCTATCCATGTGAGAGACGCAGACTCGCTCTCTCTACCTTTAAAGTCTTTATTGAAGACTTATCTCTTCAGTAGGTCCTATGATTGAGTATAGTCTGGCCCAGGAGTGTGAAGGTGAACAGAAAGGCTGGAGCAACGAACCACCCTTGCTGTCTCTGCCTTGCCGGTTCCCCTCTCTCCACTGGGATTCTCTGCCTCTAACCCTATTACAGGGGCTGAGTCACTGGCTTATTGGTGCTCTTCCATGTTGTCCCTAGGAGGGGTGCGTCACTTGAGTGGGTTGAGTCACTGACGTGGTCTTCCTGTCTGGGTTGGCGCCCCCCCTTGGGTTGTGCCGTGGCGGAGATCTTTGTGGGCTGTACTCGGCCTTGTCCCGGGATGGTAAGTTGGTGTTTGAAGATATCCCTCTAGTGGTGTGGGGGCTGTGCTTTGGCAAAGTGGGTGGGGTTATATCCTTCCTGTTTGGCCCTGTCCGGGGGTATCATCGGATGGGGCCACAGTGTCTCCTGACTCCTCCTGTCTCAGCCTCCAGTATTTATGCTGCAGTAGTTTGTGTCGGGGGGCTAGGGTCAGTCTGTTATATCTGGAGTATTTCTCCTGTCTTATCGGTGTCCTGTATGAATTGAAGTATGCTCTCTCTAATTCTCTCTCTCTCTCTCTCTCTCTCTGAGGACCTGAGCCCTAGGACCATGCCTCAGGACTACCTGACCTGATGACTCCTTGCTGACCCCAGTCCACCTGGCCGTGCTGCTGCTCCAGTTTCAACTGTTCTGCCTGCGTCTATGCAACCCTGACCTGTTCACCGGAAATGCAACTTTGTCCCGGACCTGCTGTTTTCATCTCTCTCCCTCTCTCTCTTTCCCTCCCTCTCTTTCTCTCTCACCTGCTGTCCTGACCTCTGAATGCTCGGCTATTAAAAGCCAACTGACATTTACTCCTGAGGTGCTGACCTCTACAACCACTGTGATTATTATTATCGGACCCTGCTTGTCTTTTCTTAAATGCAGATGAATTCTGTTGGTTTCCCACCAAGACAAAAATGTGGTTGAAAAATCCCTCAGTGCTGAACTTCTGAATGTCAGTAAATGGTTATATACACAATAAGCTGTCACTTCACCTTGGGGAAAAACAAGAGTCCATCTTGTTTGGGTCCAAAGTAAAACAGGAGGAAATCCCCAGGTTTTTTAAAAGGTGGCAGTAGGTGACATAGTAGTCGCAGCAAAATACTCTGTTAAATATCTTGGATGTTAAGTATCTTGGATGGTAATTATCTTGGATGGTAATTATCTTGGATGGTAAGCATCTTGGATGGTAAGTATTTTGGATGTTAAGTATTTTGGATGTTAAGTATCTTGGATGGTAAGTATCTTGGATGGTAAGTATCTTGGATGGTAATTATCTTGGATGGTAATTATCTTGAATGTTAAGTATCTTGGATGTTAAGTATATTGTATGGTAAGTATCTTGTATGGTAATTATCTTGGATGGTAAGCATCTTGGATGGTAAGCATCTTGGATGGTAAGCATCTTGGATGGTAAGCATCTTGGATGTTAAGTATCTTGGATGGTAAGTATCTTGGATGGTAAGTATCTTGGATGTTAAGTATTTTGGATGTTAAGTATCTTGGATGGTAAGTATCTTGGATGGTAATTATCTTGGATGTTAAGTATTTTGGATGTTAAGTATCTTGGATGGTAATTATCTTGGATGGTAATTATCTTGGATGGTAATTATCTTGAATGTTAAGTATCTTGGATGTTAAGTATATTGTATGGTAAGTATCTTGTATGGTAATTATCTTGGATGTAAGTATCTTGGATGGTAAGCATCTTGGATGGTAAGCATCTTGGATGTTAAGTATCTTGGATGGTAAGTATCTTGGATGGTAAGTATCTTGGATGGTAAGTATCTTGGATGGTAAGTATCTTGGATGGTAAGTA
The DNA here is from genome assembly GCF_965601325.2 of Salmo salar. Classification (NCBI taxonomy): domain Eukaryota; kingdom Metazoa; phylum Chordata; class Actinopteri; order Salmoniformes; family Salmonidae; genus Salmo; species Salmo salar. The sequence goes on along the minus strand of NC_138296.1, from coordinate 694,886 downwards.
TCTTGGATGGTAATTATCTTTATCTTGGATGGTAAGTATCTTGGATGTTAAGTATCTTGAATGTTAAGTATCTTGGATGTTAAGTATATTGTATGGTAAGTATCTTGTATGGTAATTATCTTGGATGTAAGTATCTTGGATGGTAAGCATCTTGGATGGTAAGCATCTTGGATGGTAAGCATCTTGGATGGTAAGCATCTTGGATGTTAAGTATCTTGGATGTTAAGTATCTTGGATGGTAAGTATCTTGGATGGTAAGTATCTTGGATGTTAAGTATCTTGGATGTTAAGTATTTTGGATGTTAAGTATCTTGGATGGTAAGTATCTTGGATGGTAATTATCTTGGATGTTAAGTATTTTGGATGGTAAGTATCTTGGATGGTAATTATCTTTATCTTGGATGGTAATTATCTTGAATGTTAAGTATCTTGGATGTTAAGTATCTTGGATGTTAAGTATATTGTATGGTAAGTATCTTGTATGGTAATTATCTTGGATGTAAGTATCTTGGATGGTAAGCATCTTGGATGGTAAGCATCTTGGATGGTAAGCATCTTGGATGGTAAGCATCTTGGATGTTAAGCATCTTGGATGTTAAGTATCTTGGATGGTAAGTATCTTGGATGGTAAGTATCTTGGATGTTAAGTATCTTGGATGTTAAGTATCTTGGATGGTAAGTATCTTGGATGGTAAGTATCTTGGATGGTAAGTATCTTGGATGGTAAGTATCTTGGATGGTAATTATCTTGGATGTTAAGTATCTTGGATGTTAAGTATTTTGGATGGTAATTATCTTGGATGGTAATTATCTTGGATGGTAAGCATCTTGGATGGTAAGCATCTTGGATGGTAATTATCTTGGATGGTAATTATCTTGGATGGTAATTATCTTGGATGTGTGCTAGATAACTAACTGACAGGGGAAAGCATGGCACAAAATATTCTCTCCAAAGGGAACCATACAATTTGGTTCCTGGCTAAAACCTCCAAATATCTGGATAAGAATGCAATGGGGACATTGGCAGAGGCTCTTGTTCGGTGCCAGTCTTTCCCGTTCGGTGCCAGTCTTTCCCGTTCGGTGCCAGTCTTTCCCGTTCGGTGCCAGTCTTTCCCGTTCGGTGCCAGTCTTTCCTGTTCGGTGCCAGTCTTTCCCGTTCGGTGCCAGTCTTTCCCGTTCGGTGTCACTCTTCCTGTTCAGTGTCACTCTTCCTGTTCGGTGTCACTCTTCCTGTTCGGTGCCACTCTTCCTGTTCGGTGCCAGTCTTCCTGGTACAATAGTGCCCCACCCAAAGATAATAAAAAATGAATTGCAGACATCTCAGAACAAATTAAAATCAGGATTATATTCTTAAACATCTTGACTATTCTCCCACGTTGAAAGCCTTTAGATGACTTAAAGTAGAGGAGAGAGAGAGTCGCTCAGATAAAAATGGCATCTTGTACATCAGATTGTCCACAGTACGGATCCCCTAGGTACTTATGTAACTATTTTAACTTAGTGAGGGTTAACCATAACTATTTAACTAGGAGGAGTCAAACTGAAAAAACTGAAAAACTCCCTAGAAAGGCCAAAAACCTAGGAAGAAACCTAGAGAGGAACCAGGCTATGAGGGGTGGCCAGTCCTCTTCTGGCTGTGCCGGGTGGATATTATAACAGAACATGGTCAAGATGTTAAAATGTTCATAAATGACCAGCATGGTCAAATAATAATAATCAGAGTAGTTGTCGAGGGTGCAACAAGCACGTCCGGTGAACAGGTCAGGGTTCCATAGCCGCAGGCAGAACAGTTGAAACTGGAGCAGCAGCACGGCCAGGTGGACTGGGGACAGCAAGGAGTCATCATACCAGGTAGTCCTGAGGCATGGTCCTAGGGCTCAGGTCCTCCGAGAGAAAGACAGAAAGAGAGAAAGACATATGGCTGAATAGTAGCATATCTGAAAAGGGAGTGGTAAGATTTAAAGTAGGTGGCAGAGAAGGAAATGCCCTGGATAGCATATGGTCTGCCTTTTTGGGGCCTGTTGTTTATTATAATGAGATTGTCTTGTATGTATATATTTATTAGGGATTGATTGTTTATATATTTAAGGGTTTGTGAGACAAGGAAGATGTACCATAGTTGTTTATTAGGAAAGGAAATTGTATTAATTATCAGATGTTGTGAAACAAACAACAATTGTGTCTATCATTGTCTGTTGTCATTACAATCGGCGCCTAACCTTGTTGTATTCCCCCTTTACCTCTTCCTGTTTATCACTTTCCCACTTCCTGTTTACCTCTTTGCCACTTCCTGTTTACCTCTTTCCCACTTCCTGTTTACCTCTTCAAAAGGACCACAATGGAAATAAGCTTTTAATCTTTATCATGTTATCCTTCCTAAATGTTCTTAAATTGTGTGTGGAGGCGTCACCAGCTGGAACGACCTAATGTATTGATTTTACAAATTGTCAAATAAATTCAATCAATAAATCAATGACGACACAATCTCTCCACAGCACCCTCACCCACCCAGATAAGAGGAACACCTCTGTGAGAATGTTCATTGACTACAGCTCAGCGTTCAACACAAATTGTTCCTTCCCAAGCTCGTCACCAAGCTAAGGACCCTGGGTCTGAACACCTCTCTCTGCTGAACTGGATCCTGGACTTCCTGACTGGCCGGCACCAGGTGGTGAGGGTAGGTAACATCACCTCCGCCAAGCTGACCCTCAACACTGGGGACCCTCAGAGGTGTGTGGTCAGTCCCCTCATGTACCCCCCCCCCCCCCCCCCCCCCCGTTCATCCACGACTGCGTGGCCACGCACGGACTCCAACACCATCATCAAGTTTTCTGACGACACGACGGTGGCAGGCCTGTTCACCAGCGACGACACAGCCTACGGGGAGGAGGTCAGTGACCTGGCGGTGTGGTGCCGGGACAACAACCTCTCCTTTAACGTCAGTGAGACCAAGAAGCTGATTGTGGACGACAGGAAACGGAGGGAGGGGGGTGGGCCCTTTCCACATCGACGGGGCTGCAGCGGAGCGGGTCAAGAGCTTCAACTTCCTCGGGGCTCCAAATCACTAAGGACTTAAAATGGTCCACACACACACACACACACACACACACACACACACACACACACACACACACACACACACACACACACACACACACACACACACACAGTTGTGAAGAAGGAGCGACAGAGCCTTGAGGAGGTGAAAAAGATTTGGTATTCGCTCTCAAAAAAACTTCTACAGCTGCACCATTGAGAGCCTCTTGACTGGCTGCATCACCGCCTGGTATGGCAACTGCACCGCCCTTAATCGCATGGCGCTATAGAGGGTGGTGCGGACGGCCCAGTACATCACTGGGGCCGAGCTCCCTGCCATCCAGGACCTCTATGCCAGGCGGTGTGAAAGGAAGGCCCGGAAAATTGTTACAGACTGCAACCATCCAGTACATAGAATGTTCTCTCTGCTTCCGCACGGCAAGCGGTACCGGTGCATCAAGTTTGACACCAACAGGCTCCTGAACAGCTTCTATCCCCAAGCCGTGAGACGGATCAATAGCTAACAGAATGACTACAGGACTATCTCCTAACAGAATGACTACAGGACTATCTCCTAACAGAATGGCTACAGGACTATCTCCTAACAGAATGACTACAGGACTATCTCCTAACAGAATGACTACAGGACTATCTCCTAACAGAATGACTACAGGACTATCTCCTAACAGAATGACTACAGGACTATCTCCTAACAGAATGACTACAGGACTATCTCCTAACAGAATGACTACAGGACTATCTCCTAACAGAATGACTACAGGACTATCTCCTAACAGAATGACTACAGGACTATCTCCTAACAGAATGACTACAGGACTATCTCCTAACAGAATGACTACAGGACTATCTCCTAACAGAATGACTACAGGACTATCTCCTAACAGAATGACTACAGGACTATCTCCTAACAGAATGGCTACAGGACTATCTCCTAACAGAATGGCTACAGGACTATCTCCTAACAGAATGGCTACAGGACTATCTCCTAACAGAATGGCTACAGGACTATCTCCTAACAGAATGACTACAGGACTATCTCCTAACAGAATGACTACAGGACTATCTCCTAACAGAATGACTACAGGACTATCTCCTAACAGAATGACTACAGGACTATCTCCTAACAGAATGACTACAGGACTATCTCCTAACAGAATGACTACAGGACTATCTCCTAACAGAATGACTACAGGACTATCTCCTAACAGAATGACTACAGGACTATCTCCTAACAGAATGGCTACAGGACTATCTCCTAACAGAATGACTACAGGACTATCTCCTAACAGAATGACTACAGGACTATCTCCTAACAGAATGGCTACAGGACTATCTCCTAACAGAATGACTACAGGACTATCTCCTAACAGAATGACTACAGGACTATCTCCTAACAGAATGGCTACAGGACTATCTCCTAACAGAATGACTACAGGACTATCTCCTAACAGAATGACTACAGGACTATCTCCTAACAGAATGACTACAGGACTATCTCCTAACAGAATGACTACAGGACTATCTCCTAACAGAATGACTACAGGACTATCTCCTAACAGAATGACTACAGGACTATCTCCTAACAGAATGACTACAGGACTATCTCCTAACAGAATGACTACAGGACTATCTCCTAACAGAATGACTACAGGACTATCTCCTAACAGAATGACTACAGGACTATCTTATTACATTCTTTAAATGCCTCTATGCACACTACCAGGACTCTGACACTCCAACACACACATTTAATTTGCTCACGCACACACAACACACACACACACGTTCATACCGACTACACACACACACCCTCTCATACAATCCTGATGCCTAGTCTCCTTCCCCCTATACATATCTACCTCCATCACTCCAGTATCCCTGTCTCCTTACCCCTATACATATCTACCTCCATCACTCCAGTATCCCTGTCCCCTTCCCCCTATACATATCTACCTCCATCACTCCAGTATCCCTGTCTCCTTACCCCTATACATATCTACCTCCATCCCTCCAGTATCCCTGTTCCCTTCCCCCTATACATATCTACCTCCATCACTACAGTATCCCTGTCCCCTTCCCCCTATACATATCTACCTCCATCACTCCAGTATCCCTGTCTCCGTCCCCCTATACATATCTACCTCCATCACTCCAGTATCCCTGTCTCCTTACCCCTATACATATCTACCTCCATCACTCCAGTATCCCTGTCCCCTTCCCCCTATACATATCTACCTCCATCACTCCAGTATCCCTGTCCCCTATACATATCTACCTCCATCACTCCAGTATCCCTGTCCCCTTCCCCCTATACATATCTACCTCCATCACTCCAGTATCCCTGTCCCCTATACATATCTACCTCCATCACTCCAGTATCCCTGTTCCCTATACATATCTACCTCCATCACTCCAGTATCCCTGTCTCCTTCCCCCTATACATATCTACCTCCATCACTCCAGTATCCCTGTCTCCTTCCCCCTATACATATCTACCTCCATCACTCCAGTATCCTTGTACATTGTTAATATGGTACTGATCCTGTATATAGCTTACTTACTTTCTTGTGTTTTTATTTCTATTTCTCATGTGTTTTTGTTCTACTTTATAGTACTATATATTGATTACTGTATTGTTGGGAAATGAACTCGTAAGAAAGGCGTCTGCATGTGACAATAACACATTAAAACTTGTCCAAGACTATCATCTAGTGGACAGTTTATTTACTAAAACGCTTTATCATCAACTTGACCGGATCTAGTTTGGCCCTCACGACTAGCCGTAGGCAAAGCGTCCTAGCAACGGGGGTGGATGGAACTAAACGTTAATTTAGCGAGCTACTTATCTCCACAACACAGAACAATACGTTACCGGTTATATATATATATATACCGGTTATATAGTCCATGTTAGAATATTTTTTATTACTATACTTTTTATATTGTCAAGTTATCGTATGAAGCGGGATGGCTATCAGCAACCCATCGGTGTTTCTGTTGATGATTAACGGACAGATCGAGGGAGCGAATGTGAGTAGCGACGTACCGTAGCTAGCTAACGGCTAACTTAGCTAGTAAAGCATCTAACGTTAGTAACGAGCTAACTAGTTAAACATCTAACGTTAGTAACGAGCTAACTAGCTAAGCAGCTAACGTTAGTAACGAGCTAGTTAAGCATCTAACGTTAGTAACGAGCAAGCTAAGCATCTAACGTTAGTAACGAGCTAGCTAAGCATCTAACGTTAGTAACGAGCTAGCTAAGCATCTAACGTTAGTTACGAGCTAGCTAAGCATCTAACGTTAGTTACGAGCTAGCTAAGCATCTAACGTTAGTAACGAGCTAGCTAAGCATCTAACGTTAGTTACGAGCTAGCTAAGCATCTAACGTTAGTAACGAGCTAACTAGTTAAACATCTAACGTTAGTAACGAGCTAGCTAAGCATCTAACGTTATTAACGAGCTAGCTAAGCATCTAACGTTAGTAACGAGCTAACTTAACTAGTTAAGCATCTAACGTTAGCTAGCTAAGATGAGGCTGATCATATTGGCTAACTTGTCATTGTTTTAGTGAGCATAAACATGTTGTATAAAACTGTGGTGTTGACTTGTTTTTCGGCTCATTCTCTCTCTGATGCGTTGTCAGTTTCCAGAGTATGATGATCTGTACTGTAAATACTGCTTCGTCTACGGACACGACTGGGCTCCCACCTCGGTGAGTGACCCCGAGTCATCTGGAACATGTAGAAGAGAAGTTCACTTACTGTGGATAGATAACATAAATAATACACTTGTTTTACTAGCTAGCAACTACTAAAATAGCCTCTTCTCTTCTCTTCTCTTCTCTTCTCTTCTCTTCTCTTCCAGGGCCTAGAGGAGGGCATATCTCAGATTACGTCTAAAAGCAGAGACTCTCCTCAGAGAATGATCTGGAACTTTCCTCTGGAGATTACCTTCAAGAGCACCAACCCGTTAGGCTGTGAGACACACACACACACACACACACACACCCTTCTTACCACAGCAGACAGTTCAAATCAAATTTATTTATATAGCCCTTCTTACATCAGCTGATATCTCAAAGTGCTGTACAGAAACCCAGCCTAAAACCCCCCAAACAGCAAGCAATGCATGTGAAAGAAGCACGGTGGCTAGGAAAAACTCCCTAGAAAGGCCAAAAACCTAGGAAGAAACCTAGAGAGGAACCAGGCTATGAGGGGTGGCCAGTCCTCTTCTGGCTGTGCCGGGTGGATATTATAACAGAACATGGTCAAGATGTTAAAATGTTCATAAATGACCAGCATGGTCAAATAATAATAATCATAGTACTTGTCGAGGGTGCAACAAGCACGTCCGGTGAACAGGTCAGGGTTCCATAGCCGCAGGCAGAACAGTTGAAACTGGAGCAGCAGCACGGCCAGGTGGACTGGGGACAGCAAGGAGTCATCATGCCAGGTAGTCCTGAGGCATGGTCCTAGGGCTCAGGTCCTCCGAGAGAAAGAGAGAATTAGAGAGAGCATATTTAAATTCACACAGGACACCTGATAAGACAAGAGAAATACTCCAGATGTAACAGACTGACCCTAGCCCCCCGACACATAAACTACTGCAGCATAAATACTGGAGGCTGAGACAGGAGGGATCAGAAGACACTGTGGCCCCATCCGATGATCCCATAGCTCTAACAGTGTGTTGTTTACCCAGGGCCTCAGATCGTAGTGAGTGTCTACGGTCCTGATACGTTTGGTAACGATGTGGTCAGAGGATACGGAGCAACACACATCCCCTTCACTCCTGGACAGTCAGTATCTCTCCTCCTCCTCCTCCTCCTCCTCTCTCCTCTCCTGGACAGTCAGGATCTCTCTTCCTCCTCTCTCCATCCCCTTCACTCCTGGACAGTCAGTATCTCTCCTCTTCCTCTCTCCTCTCCTGGACAGTCAGTATCTCTCCTCCTCCTCCTCCTCCTCCTCCTCTCCTGGACAGTCAGTATCTCTCCTCCTCCTCCTCCTCTCTTCACTCCTGGACAGTCAGTATCTCTCCTCTTCCTCCTCCTCCTCCTCCTCTCTCCTCTCCTGGACAGTCAGTATCTCTCCTCCTCCTCCTCCTCCTCCTCCTCCTCTCTCCTGGACAGTCAGTATCTCTCCTCCTCCTCCTCCTCTCCTGGACAGTCAGTATCTCTCCTCCTCTTTTCACTCCTGTACAGTCAGTATCTCTCCTCTTCCTCCTCCTCCTCCTCCTCTCTCTTCTCCTGTACAGTCAGTATCTCTCCTCTTCCTCCTCCTCTTCCTCTCTCCTCTCCTGGACAGTCAGTATCTCTCCTCTTCCTCCTCCTCCTCCTCCTCCTCCTCTCTCTTCTCCTGGTCAGTCAGTATCTCTCCTCCTCCTCCTCCTCTCCTGGACAGTCAGTATCTCTCCTCCTCTTTTCACTCCTGTACAGTCAGTATCTCTCCTCTTCCTCCTCCTCCTCCTCCTCTCTCTTCTCCTGTACAGTCAGTATCTCTCCTCTTCCTCCTCCTCTTCCTCTCTCCTCTCCTGGACAGTCAGTATCTCTCCTCTTCCTCCTCCTCCTCCTCCTCTCTCTTCTCCTGGTCAGTCAGTATCTCTCCTCCTCCTCCTCCTCCTCTCTCCTCTCCTGGACAGTCAGTATCTCTCCTCCTCCTCCTCTCTTCACTCCTGGACAGTCAGTATCTCTCCTACTCCTCCTCCTCTCTCCTCTCCTGGACAGTCAGTATCTCTCCTCCTCCTCCTCCTCTCTCCTCTCCTGGACAGTCAGTATCTCTCCTCCTCCTCCTCTCTTCACTCCTGGACAGTCAGTATCTCTCCTACTCCTCCTCCTCCTCCTCTCTCCTCTCCTGGACAGTCAGTATCTCTCCTCCTCCTCCTCCTCCTCTCCTGGACAGTCAGTATCTCTCCTCCTCTCCTCTCCTCTCTCCATCCCCTTCACTCCTGGACAGTCAGTATCTCTTCTTCTCCTCCTCCTCCTCCTCCTCTCTTCACTTCTGGACAGTCAGTCTTTCCTCTCCTCCTCCTCCTCCTCCTCCTCTCCTGGACAGTCAGTATCTCTCCTCCTCCTCCTCCTCCTCTCCTGGACAGTCAGTATCTCTCCTCCTCCTCCTCCTCCTCCTCCTCCTCCTCCTCTCCTGGACAGTCAGTATCTCTCCTCCTCCTCCTCCTCCTCCTCTCCTGGACAGTCAGTATCTCTCCTCCTCCTCCTCCTCCTCCTCTCCTGGACAGTCAGTATCTCTCCTCCTCCTCCTCCTCCTCCTCTCCTGGACAGTCAGTATCTCTCCTCCTCCTCCTCCTCCTCTTCTGGACAGTCAGTATCTCTCCTCCTCCTCCTCCTCCTCCTCTCCTGGACAGTCAGTATCTCTCCTCCTCCTCCTCCTCCTCCTCCTCCTGGACAGTCAGTATCTCTCCTCCTCCTCCTCCTCCTCCTCTCCTGGACAGTCAGTATCTCTCCTCCTCCCTCCTCCTCCTCCTCTCCTGGACAGTCAGTATCTCTCCTCCTCCTCCTCCTCCTCCTCTCCTGGACAGTCAGTATCTCTCCTCCTCCTCCTCCTCCTCCTCTCCTGGACAGTCAGTATCTCTCCTCCTCCTCCTCCTCCTCCTCTCCTGGACAGTCAGTATCTCTCCTCCTCCTCCTCCTCCTCCTCTCCTGGACAGTCAGTATCTCTCCTCCTCCTCCTCCTCCTCCTCTCCTGGACAGTCAGTATCTCTCCTCCTCCTCCTCCTCCTCCTCTCCTGGACAGTCAGTATCTCTCCTCCTCCTCCTCCTCCTCCTCTCCTGGACAGTCAGTATCTCTCCTCCTCCCCTCCTCCTCCTCTCCTGGACAGTCAGTATCTCTCCTCCTCCTCCTCCTCCTCCTCTCCTGGACAGTCAGTATCTCTCCTCCTCCTCCTCCTCCTCCTCTCCTGGACAGTCAGTATCTCTCCTCCTCCTCCTCCTCCTCTCCTGGACAGTCAGTATCTCTCCTCCTCCTCCTCCTCCTCCTCCTCTCCTGGACAGTCAGTATCTCTCCTCCTCCTCCTCCTCCTCCTCCTCCTCTCCTCTCCTCTCCTGGACAGTCAGTATCTCTCTCCTCCTCCTCCTCCTCTCCTGGACAGTCAGTATCTCTCCTCCTCCTCCTCCTCTCCTCCTCCTCCTCTCCTGGACAGTCAGTATCTCTCCTCCTCCTCCTCCTCCTCCTCTCCTGGACAGTCAGTATCTCTCCTCCTCCTCCTCCTCCTCCTCTCCTGGACAGTCAGTATCTCTCCTCCTCCTCCTCCTCCTCCTCTCCTGGACAGTCAGTATCTCTCCTCCTCCTCCTCCTCCTCCTCCTCCTCCTCTCCTGGACAGTCAGTATCTCTCCTCCTCCTCCTCCTCCTCCTCCTCTCCTGGACAGTCAGTATCTCCTCCTCCTCCTCCTCCTCCTCTCCTGGACAGTCAGTATCTCTCCTCCTCCTCCTCCTCCTCCTCCTCCTCCTCTCCTGGACAGTCAGTATCTCTCCTCCTCCTCCTCCTCCTCCTCTCCTGGACAGTCAGTATCTCTCCTCCTCCTCCTCTCCTGGACAGTCAGTATCTCTCCTCCTCCTCTCCTCTCCTGGACAGTCAGTATCTCTCCTCCTCCTCCTCCTCCTCCTCCTCTCCTGGACAGTCAGTATCTCTCCTCCTCCTCCTCCTCCTCCTCTCCTGGACAGTCAGTATCTCTCCTCCTCCTCCTCCTCCTCCTCTCCTGGACAGTCAGTATCTCTCCTCCTCCTCCTCCTCCTCCTCTCCTGGACAGTCAGTATCTCTCCTCCTCCTCCTCCTCCTCCTCTCCTGGACAGTCAGTATCTCTCCTCCTCCTCCTCCTCCTCCTCTCCTGGACAGTCAGTATCTCTCCTCCTCCTCCTCCTCCTCCTCCTCTCCTGGACAGTCAGTATCTCTCCTCCTCCTCCTCCTCCTCCTCTCCTGGACAGTCAGTATCTCTCCTCCTCCTCCTCCTCCTCCTCTCCTGGACAGTCAGTATCTCTCCTCCTCCTCCTCCTCCTCCTCTCCTGGACAGTCAGTATCTCTCCTCCTCCTCCTCCTCCTCCTCTCCTGGACAGTCAGTATCTCTCCTCCTCCTCCTCCTCCTCCTCTCCTGGACAGTCAGTATCTCTCCTCCTCCTCCTCCTCCTCTCCTGGACAGTCAGTATCTCTCCTCCTCCTCCTCCTCCTCCTCTCCTGGACAGTCAGTATCTCTCCTCCTCCTCCTCCTCCTCCTCTCCTGGACAGTCAGTATCTCTCCTCCTCCTCCTCCTCCTCCTCTCCTGGACAGTCAGTATCTCTCCTCCTCCTCCTCCTCTCCTCTCCTGGACAGTCAGTATCTCTCCTCCTCCTCCTCCTCCTCCTCTCCTGGACAGTCAGTATCTCTCCTCTCCTCCTCCTCTCCTGGACAGTCAGTATCTCTCCTCCTCCTCCTCCTCCTCCTCTCCTGGACAGTCAGTATCTCTCCTCCTCCTCCTCCTCCTCCTCCTCTCCTGGACAGTCAGTATCTCTCCTCCTCCTCCTCCTCTCCTGGACAGTCAGTATCTCTCCTCCTCCTCCTCCTCCTCTCCTGGACAGTCAGTATCTCTCCTCCTCCTCCTCCTCCTCTCCTGGACAGTCAGTATCTCTCCTCCTCCTCCTCCTCCTCCTCTCCTGGACAGTCAGTATCTCTCCTCCTCCTCCTCCTCCTCCTCTCCTGGACAGTCAGTATCTCTCCTCCTCCTCCTCCTCCTCCTCTCTCCTGGACAGTCAGTATCTCTCCTCCTCCTCCTCTCCTGGACAGTCAGTATCTCTCCTCCTCCTCCTCCTCCTCTCCTGGACAGTCAGTATCTCTCCTCCTCCTCCTCCTCCTCCTCCTCTCCTGGACAGTCAGTATCTCTCCTCCTCCTCCTCCTCTCCTGGACAGTCAGTATCTCTCCTCCTCCTCCTCCTCCCTCCTGGACAGTCAGTATCTCTCCTCCTCCCTCCTCTCCTGGACAGTCAGTATCTCTCCTCCTCCTCCTCCTCTCCTGGACAGTCAGTATCTCTCCTCCTCCTCCTCCTCCTCCTCTCCTGGACAGTCAGTATCTCTCCTCCTCCTCCTCTCCTGGACAGTCAGTATCTCTCCTCCTCCTCCTCCTCTCCTGGACAGTCAGTATCTCTCCTCCTCCTCCTCCTCTCCTGGACAGTCAGTATCTCTCCTCCTCCTCCTCCTCCTCCTCTCCTGGACAGTCAGTATCTCTCCTCCTCCTCCTCCTCTCCTGGACAGTCAGTATCTCTCCTCCTCCTCCTCCCTCCTCTCCTGGACAGTCAGTATCTCTCCTCCTCCTCCTCCTCTCCTGGACAGTCAGTATCTCTCCTCCTCCTCCTCCTCCTCCTCTCCTGGACAGTCAGTATCTCTCCTCCTCCTCCTCCTCCTCCTCCTCTCCTGGACAGTCAGTATCTCTCCTCCTCCTCCTCTCCTGGACAGTCAGTATCTCCCTCCTCCTCCTCCTCCCTCCTGGACAGTCAGTATCTCTCCTCCTCCTCCTCCTCCTCCTCCTCTCCTGGACAGTCAGTATCTCTCCTCCTCCTCCTCCTCTCCTGGACAGTCAGTATCTCTCCTCCTCCTCCTCCTCCTCCTCCTCTCCTGGACAGTCAGTATCTCTCCTCCTCCTCCTCCTCTCCTGGACAGTCAGTATCTCTCCTCCTCCTCCTCCTCCTCTCCTGGACAGTCAGTATCTCTCCTCCTCCTCCTCCTCCTCTCCTGGACAGTCAGTATCTCTCCTCCTCCTCCTCCTCCTCTCCTGGACAGTCAGTATCTCTCCTCTCCTCCTCCTCCTCTCCTGGACAGTCAGTATCTCTCCTCCTCCTCCTCTCCTGGACAGTCAGTATCTCTCCTCCTCCTCCTCCTCCTCTCCTGGACAGTCAGTATCTCTCCTCCTCCTCCTCCTCCTCCTCCTCTCCTGGACAGTCAGTATCTCTCCTCCTCCTCCTCCTCTCCTGGACAGTCAGTATCTCTCCTCCTCCTCCTCTCCTGGACAGTCAGTATCTCTCCTCCTCCTCCTCTCCTGGACAGTCAGTATCTCTCCTCCTCCTCCTCCTCTCCTGGACAGTCAGTATCTCTCCTCCTCCTCCTCCTCCTCCTCCTCTCCTGGACAGTCAGTATCTCTCCTCCTCCTCTCTCTCCTGGACAGTCAGTATCTCTCCTCCTCCTCCTCCTCCTCTCCTGGACAGTCAGTATCTCTCCTCCTCCTCCTCCTCCTCCTCTCCTGGACAGTCAGTATCTCTCCTCCTCCCTCCTCCTCTCCTGGACAGTCAGTATCTCTCCTCCTCCTCCTCCTCTCCTGGACAGTCAGTATCTCTCCTCCTCCTCCTCCTCCTCCTCCTCTCCTGGACAGTCAGTATCTCTCCTCCTCCTCCTCCTCCTCCTCCTCTCCTGGACAGTCAGTATCTCTCCTCCTCCTCCTCCTCCTCCTCCTCTCCTGGACAGTCAGTATCTCTCCTCCTCCTCCTCTCCTGGACAGTCAGTATCTCTCCTCCTCCTCCTCTCCTGGACAGTCAGTATCTCTCCTCCTCCTCCTCCTCCTCTCCTCTCCTGGACAGTCAGTATCTCTCCTCCTCCTCCTCTCCTGGACAGTCAGTATCTCTCCTCCTCCTCCTCCTCCTCCTCCTCTCCTGGACAGTCAGTATCTCTCCTCCTCCTCCTCCTCTCCTGGACAGTCAGTATCTCTCCTCCTCCTCCTCCTCCTCCTCTCCTGGACAGTCAGTATCTCTCCTCCTCCTCCTCCTCTCCTGGACAGTCAGTATCTCTCCTCCTCCTCCTCCTCCTCCTCCTCCTCTCCTGGACAGTCAGTATCTCTCCTCCTCCTCCTCCTCTCCTGGACAGTCAGTATCTCTCCTCCTCCTCCTCTCCTGGACAGTCAGTATCTCTCCTCCTCCTCCTCCTCCTCCTCTCCTGGACAGTCAGTATCTCTCCTCCTCCTCCTCTCCTGGACAGTCAGTATCTCTCCTCCTCCTCCTCTCCTGGACAGTCAGTATCTCTCCTCCTCCTCCTCCTCTCCTGGACAGTCAGTATCTCTCCTCCTCCTCCTCTCCTGGACAGTCAGTATCTCTCCTCCTCCTCCTCTCCTGGACAGTCAGTATCTCTCCTCCTCCTCCTCCTCCTCCTCCTCTCCTGGACAGTCAGTATCTCTCCTCCTCCTCCTCCTCCTCTCCTGGACAGTCAGTATCTCTCCTCCTCCTCCTCTCCTGGACAGTCAGTATCTCTCCTCCTCTCCTCCTCCTCTCCTGGACAGTCAGTATCTCTCCTCCTCCTCCTCCTCCTCTCCTGGACAGTCAGTATCTCTCCTCCTCCTCCTCTCCTGGACAGTCAGTATCTCTCCTCCTCCTCCTCTCCTGGACAGTCAGTATCTCTCCTCCTCCTCCTCCTCTCCTGGACAGTCAGTATCTCTCCTCCTCCTCCTCCTCCTCCTCTCCTGGACAGTCAGTATCTCTCCTCCTCCTCCTCTCCTGGACAGTCAGTATCTCTCCTCCTCCTCCTCCTCTCCTGGACAGTCAGTATCTCTCCTCCTCCTCCTCCTCCTCCTCCTCTCCTGGACAGTCAGTATCTCTCCTCCTCCTCCTCTCCTGGACAGTCAGTATCTCTCCTCCTCCTCCTCCTCTCCTGGACAGTCAGTATCTCTCCTCCTCCTCCTCCTCCTCCTCCTCTCCTGGACAGTCAGTATCTCTCCTCCTCCTCCTCCTCTCCTGGACAGTCAGTATCTCTCCTCCTCCTCCTCCTCTCCTGGACAGTCAGTATCTCTCCTCCTCCTCCTCCTCTCCTGGACAGTCAGTATCTCTCCTCCTCCTCCTCCTCCTCCTCTCCTGGACAGTCAGTATCTCTCCTCCTCCTCCTCCTCCTCCTCCTCTCCTGGACAGTCAGTATCTCTCCTCCTCCTCCTCCTCCTCCTCCTCTCCTGGACAGTCAGTATCTCTCCTCCTCCTCCTCTCCTGGACAGTCAGTATCTCTCCTCCTCCTCCTCTCCTGGACAGTCAGTATCTCTCCTCCTCCTCCTCCTCCTCCTCCTCTCCTGGACAGTCAGTATCTCTCCTCCTCCTCCTCTCCTGGACAGTCAGTATCTCTCCTCCTCCTCCTCCTCCTCCTCCTCTCCTGGACAGTCAGTATCTCTCCTCCTCCTCCTCCTCTCCTGGACAGTCAGTATCTCTCCTCCTCCTCCTCCTCCTCCTCCTCTCCTGGACAGTCAGTATCTCCTCCTCCTCCTCCTCCTCTCCTGGACAGTCAGTATCTCTCCTCCTCCTCCTCCTCCTCCTCCTCCTCTCCTGGACAGTCAGTATCTCTCCTCCTCCTCCTCTCCTGGACAGTCAGTATCTCTCCTCCTCCTCCTCCTCTCCTGGACAGTCAGTATCTCTCCTCCTCCTCCTCCTCCTCCTCTCCTGGACAGTCAGTATCTCTCCTCCTCCTCCTCTCCTGGACAGTCAGTATCTCTCCTCCTCCTCCTCTCCTGGACAGTCAGTATCTCTCCTCCTCCTCCTCCTCCTCCTCTCCTGGACAGTCAGTATCTCTCCTCCTCCTCCTCTCCTGGACAGTCAGTATCTCTCCTCCTCCTCCTCTCCTGGACAGTCAGTATCTCTCCTCCTCCTCTCCTCCTCCTCCTCTCCTGGACAGTCAGTATCTCTCCTCCTCCTCCTCCTCCTCTCCTGGACAGTCAGTATCTCTCCTCCTCCTCCTCTCCTGGACAGTCAGTATCTCTCCTCCTCCTCCTCCTCCTCTCCTGGACAGTCAGTATCTCTCCTCCTCCTCCTCCTCCTCCTCTCCTGGACAGTCAGTATCTCTCCTCCTCCTCCTCTCCTGGACAGTCAGTATCTCTCCTCCTCCTCCTCCTCTCCTGGACAGTCAGTATCTCTCCTCCTCCTCCTCCTCCTCTCCCTGGACAGTCAGTATCTCTCCTCCTCCTCCTCCTCCTCCTCTCCTGGACAGTCAGTATCTCTCCTCCTCCTCCTCCTCCTCTCCTGGACAGTCAGTATCTCCTCCTCCTCCTCCTCCTCCTCTCCTGGACAGTCAGTATCTCTCCTCCTCCTCCTCCTCCTCCTCTCCTGGACAGTCAGTATCTCTCCTCCTCCTCCTCTCCTGGACAGTCAGTATCTCTCCTCCTCCTCCTCCTCCTCTCCTGGACAGTCAGTATCTCTCCTCCTCCTCCTCCTCCTCTCCTGGACAGTCAGTATCTCTCCTCCTCCTCCTCCTCCTCCTCTCCTGGACAGTCAGTATCTCTCCTCCTCCTCCTCCTCCTCTCCTGGACAGTCAGTATCTCTCCTCCTCCTCCTCCTCCTCCTCTCCTGGACAGTCAGTATCTCTCCTCCTCCTCCTCCTCCTCCTCTCCTGGACAGTCAGTATCTCTCCTCCTCCTCCTCCTCCTCCTCCTCTCCTGGACAGTCAGTATCTCTCCTCCTCCTCCTCCTCCTCCTCTCCTGGACAGTCAGTATCTCTCCTCCTCCTCCTCTCCTGGTCAGTCAGTATCTCTCCTCCTCCTCCTCCTCTCCTGGACAGTCAGTATCTCTCCTCCTCCTCCTCCTCTCCTGGACAGTCAGTATCTCTCCTCCTCCTCCTCTCCTGGACAGTCAGTATCTCTCCTCCTCCTCTCCTCCTCCTCCTCCTCCTCTCCTGGACAGTCAGTATCTCTCCTCCTCCTCCTCCTCTCCTGGACAGTCAGTATCTCTCCTCCTCCTCCTCCTCCTCTCCTGGACAGTCAGTATCTCTCCTCCTCCTCCTCCTCCTCCTCTCCTGGACAGTCAGTATCTCTCCTCCTCCTCCTCCTCTCCTCCTCCTCTCTCCTGGACAGTCAGTATCTCTCCTCCTCCTCCTCTCCTGGACAGTCAGTATCTCTCCTCCTCCTCCTCCTCCTCTCCTGGACAGTCAGTATCTCTCCTCCTCCTCCTCCTCCTCCTCTCCTGGACAGTCAGTATCTCTCCTCCTCCTCCTCCTCTCCTGGACAGTCAGTATCTCTCCTCCTCCTCCTCCTCCTCCTCTCCTGGACAGTCAGTATCTCTCTCCTCCTCCTCCTCCTCCTCCTCTCCTGGACAGTCAGTATCTCTCCTCCTCCTCCTCCTCCTCCTCTCCTGGACAGTCAGTATCTCTCCTCCTCCTCCTCCTCCTCCTCCTCTCCTGGACAGTCAGTATCTCTCCTCCTCCTCCTCCTCCTCTCCTGGTCAGTCAGTATCTCTCCTCCTCCTCCTCCTCTCCTGGACAGTCAGTATCTCTCCTCCTCCTCCTCTCCTGGTCAGTCAGTATCTCTCCTCCTCCTCCTCCTCCTCCTCTCCTGGACAGTCAGTATCTCTCCTCCTCCTCCTCCTCTCCTGGACAGTCAGTATCTCTCCTCCTCCTCCTCCTCCTCTCCTGGACAGTCAGTATCTCTCCTCCTCCTCCTCCTCCTCCTCTCCTGGACAGTCAGTATCTCTCCTCCTCCTCCTCCTCCTCCTCTCCTGGACAGTCAGTATCTCTCCTCCTCCTCCTCTCCTGGACAGTCAGTATCTCTCCTCCTCCTCCTCCTCCTCTCCTGGACAGTCAGTATCTCTCCTCCTCCTCCTCCTCCTCCTCTCCTGGACAGTCAGTATCTCTCCTCCTCCTCCTCTCCTGGACAGTCAGTATCTCTCCTCCTCCTCCTCCTCCTCTCCTGGACAGTCAGTATCTCTCCTCCTCCTCCTCCTCCTCCTCTCCTGGACAGTCAGTATCTCTCCTCCTCTCCTCCTCCTCCTCCTCTCCTGGACAGTCAGTATCTCTCCTCCTCCTCCTCCTCCTCCTCTCCTGGACAGTCAGTATCTCTCCTCCTCCTCCTCCTCCTCCTCTCCTGGACAGTCAGTATCTCTCCTCCTCCTCCTCCTCCTCCTCTCCTGGACAGTCAGTATCTCTCCTCCTCCTCCTCTCCTGGACAGTCAGTATCTCTCCTCCTCCTCCTCCTCTCCTGGACAGTCAGTATCTCTCCTCCTCCTCCTCCTCCTCTCCTGGACAGTCAGTATCTCTCCTCCTCCTCCTCCTCCTCCTCTCCTGGACAGTCAGTATCTCTCCTCCTCCTCCTCCTCCTCCTCTCCTGGACAGTCAGTATCTCTCCTCCTCCTCCTCCTCCTCCTCCTCTCCTGGACAGTCAGTATCTCTCCTCCTCCTCCTCCTCCTCCTCCTCTCCTGGACAGTCAGTATCTCTCCTCCTCCTCCTCCTCCTCCTCTCCTGGACAGTCAGTATCTCTCCTCCTCCTCCTCTCCTGGTCAGTCAGTATCTCTCCTCCTCCTCCTCCTCTCCTGGACAGTCAGTATCTCTCCTCCTCCTCTCCTGGTCAGTCAGTATCTCTCCTCCTCCTCCTCCTCTCCTGGACAGTCAGTATCTCTCCTCCTCCTCCTCCTCCTCCTCTCCTGGACAGTCAGTATCTCTCCTCCTCCTCCTCCTCTCCTGGACAGTCAGTATCTCTCCTCCTCCTCCTCCTCCTCCTCTCCTGGACAGTCAGTATCTCTCCTCCTCCTCCTCTCCTGGACAGTCAGTATCTCTCCTCCTCCTCCTCTCCTGGACAGTCAGTATCTCTCCTCCTCCTCCTCCTCCTCTCCTGGACAGTCAGTATCTCTCCTCCTCCTCCTCTCTCCTCTCCTGGACAGTCAGTATCTCTCCTCCTCCTCCTCCTCCTCCTCTCCTGGACAGTCAGTATCTCTCCTCCTCCTCCTCCTCCTCTCCTGGACAGTCAGTATCTCTCCTCCTCCTCCTCCTCCTCCTCTCCTGGACAGTCAGTATCTCTCCTCCTCCTCCTCCTCCTCCTCTCCTGGACAGTCAGTATCTCTCCTCCTCCTCCTCTCCTGGACAGTCAGTATCTCTCCTCCTCCTCCTCCTCTCCTGGACAGTCAGTATCTCTCCTCCTCCTCTCCTCAGTCTCCTCCTCCTCTCCTGGACAGTCAGTATCTCTCCTCCTCCTCCTCCTCTCCTGGACAGTCAGTATCTCTCCTCCTCCTCCTCCTCTCCTGGACAGTCAGTATCTCTCCTCCTCCTCCTCCTCCTCTCCTGGACAGTCAGTATCTCTCCTCCTCCTCCTCCTCCTCTCCTGGACAGTCAGTATCTCTCCTCCTCCTCCTCCTCCTCCTCTCCTGGACAGTCAGTATCTCTCCTCCTCCTCCTCCTCCTCCTCCTCTCCTGGACAGTCAGTATCTCTCCTCCTCCTCTCCTGGACAGTCAGTATCTCTCCTCCTCCTCTCCTGGTCAGTCAGTATCTCTCCTCCTCCTCCTCCTCTCCTGGACAGTCAGTATCTCTCCTCCTCCTCCTCTCCTGGTCAGTCAGTATCTCTCCTCCTCCTCCTCTCCTGGACAGTCAGTATCTCTCCTCCTCCTCCTCCTCTCCTGGACAGTCAGTATCTCTCCTCCTCCTCCTCCTCTCCTGGACAGTCAGTATCTCTCCTCCTCCTCCTCCTCCTCTCCTGGACAGTCAGTATCTCTCCTCCTCCTCCTCCTCCTCCTCTCCTGGACAGTCAGTATCTCTCCTCCTCCTCCTCCTCCTCCTCTCCTGGACAGTCAGTATCTCTCCTCCTCCTCTCCTGGACAGTCAGTATCTCTCCTCCTCTCCTCCTCTCCTGGACAGTCAGTATCTCTCCTCCTCCTCCTCTCCTCCTCCTCTCCTGGACAGTCAGTATCTCTCCTCCTCCTCCTCCTCCTCCTCTCCTGGACAGTCAGTATCTCTCCTCCTCTCTCCTGGACAGTCAGTATCTCTCCTCCTCTCCTGGTCAGTCAGTATCTCCTCCTCCTCCTCTCCTGGACAGTCAGTATCTCTCCTCCTCTCCTGGCAGTCAGTATCTCTCCTCCTCCTCTCCTGGACAGTCAGTATCTCTCCTCCTCCCTCTCCTGGACAGTCAGTATCTCTCCTCCTCCTCTCCTGGTCAGTCAGTATCTCTCCTCCTCTCCTGGACAGTCAGTATCTCTCCTCCTCTCCTGGACAGTCAGTATCTCTCCTCCTCCTCTCCTGGACAGTCAGTATCTCTCCTCCTCCTCTCCTGGACAGTCAGTATCTCTCCCTCCTCCTCCTCCTCCTCCTCTCCTGGACAGTCAGTATCTCTCCTCCTCCTCCTCCTCCTCCTCTCCTGGACAGTCAGTATCTCTCCTCCTCCTCCTCCTCCTCCTCCTCTCCTGGACAGTCAGTATCTCTCCTCCTCCTCCTCTCCTGGACAGTCAGTATCTCTCCTCCTCCTCCTCTCCTGGACAGTCAGTATCTCTCCTCCTCCTCCTCCTCCTCCTCTCCTGGACAGTCAGTATCTCTCCTCCTCCTCCTCCTCCTCCTCTCCTGGTCAGTCAGTATCTCTCCTCCTCCTGGACAGTCAGTATCTCTCCTCCTCTCCTGGACAGTCAGTATCTCTCCTCCTCCTCTCCTGGACAGTCAGTATCTCTCCTCCTCTCCTGGTCAGTCAGTATCTCTCCTCCTCCCCTCTCCTGGACAGTCAGTATCCTCCTCCTCCTCCTCTCCTGGACAGTCAGTATCTCTCCTCCTCCTCTCCTGGTCAGTCAGTATCTCTCCTCCTCTCCTGGACAGTCAGTATCTCTCCTCCTCCTCCTGGTCAGTCAGTATCTCTCCTCCTCTCCTGGTCAGTCAGTATCTCTCCTCCTCTCCTGGACAGTCAGTATCTCTCCTCCTCCTCTCCTGGACAGTCAGTATCTCTCCTCCTCTCCTGGTCAGTCAGTATCTCTCCTCCTCCTCTCCTGGACAGTCAGTATCTCTCCTCCTCCTCTCCTGGACAGTCAGTATCTCTCCTCCTCCTCTCCTGGTCAGTCAGTATCTCTCCTCCTCTCCTGGACAGTCAGTATCTCTCCTCCTCTCCTGGTCAGTCAGTATCTCTCCTCCTCTCCTGGTCAGTCAGTATCCTCTCCTCCTCTCCTGGACAGTCAGTATCTCTCCTCCTCCTCCTCCTCTCCTGGACAGTCAGTATCTCTCCTCCTCCTCCTCCTCCTCTCCTGGACAGTCAGTATCTCTCCTCCTCCTCCTCCTCCTCCTCTCCTGGACAGTCAGTATCTCTCCTCCTCCTCCTCCTCCTCCTCTCCTGGACAGTCAGTATCTCTCCTCCTCCTCTCCTGGACAGTCAGTATCTCTCCTCCTCCTCCTCTCCTGGACAGTCAGTATCTCTCCTCCTCCTCCTCTCCTGGACAGTCAGTATCTCTCCTCCTCCTCCTCCTCCTCCTCTCCTGGACAGTCAGTATCTCTCCTCCTCCTCCTCCTCCTCCTCTCCTGGTCAGTCAGTATCTCTCCTCTCTCCTGGACAGTCAGTATCTCTCCTCCTCTCCTGGTCAGTCAGTATCTCTCCTCCTCCTCTCCTGGACAGTCAGTATCTCTCCTCCTCTCCTGGTCAGTCAGTATCTCTCCTCCTCCTCTCCTGGACAGTCAGTATCTCTCCTCCTCCTCTCCTGGACAGTCAGTATCTCTCCTCCTCCTCTCCTGGTCAGTCAGTATCTCTCCTCCTCCTCTCCTGGACAGTCAGTATCTCTCCTCCTCTCCCTGGTCAGTCAGTATCTCTCCTCCTCTCTCTCCTGGTCAGTCAGTATCTCTCCTCCTCCTCTCCTGGACAGTCAGTATCTCTCCTCCTCCTCCTCCTCCTCTCCTGGACAGTCAGTATCTCTCCTCCTCCTCCTCCTCCTCCTCTCCTGGACAGTCAGTATCTCTCCTCCTCCTCCTCCTCCTCTCCTGGACAGTCAGTATCTCTCCCTCCTCCTCTCCTGGACAGTCAGTATCTCTCCTCCTCCTCCTCTCCTGGACAGTCAGTATCTCTCCTCCTCCTCCTCCTCCTCCTCTCCTGGACAGTCAGTATCTCTCCTCCTCCTCCTCCTCCTCCTCTCCTGGTCAGTCAGTATCTCTCCTCTCTCCTGGACAGTCAGTATCTCTCCTCCTCTCCTGGACAGTCAGTATCTCTCCTCCTCCTCTCCTGGTCAGTCAGTATCTCTCCTCCTCCTCTCCTGGTCAGTCAGTATCTCTCCTCCTCCTCTCCTGGACAGTCAGTATCTCTCCTCCTCCTCTCCTGGACAGTCAGTATCTCTCCTCCTCCTCTCCTGGTCAGTCAGTATCTCTCCTCCTCCTCTCCTGGACAGTCAGTATCTCTCCCTCCTCTCCTGGTCAGTCAGTATCTCTCCTCCTCCTCTCCTGGTCAGTCAGTATCTCTCCTCCTCCTCCTCTCCTGGACAGTCAGTATCTCACCTCCTCCTCCTCCTCCTCTCCTGGACAGTCAGTATCTCTCCTCCTCCTCCTCCTCCTGGACAGTCAGTATCTCTCCTCCTCCTCCTCCTCCTCCTCCTCTCCTGGTCAGTCAGTATCTCTCCTCCTCCTCCTCCTCCTCTCCTGGACAGTCAGTATCTCTCCTCCTCTCCTCCTCCTCCTCCTCCTCTCCTGGACAGTCAGTATCTCTCCTCCTCCTCCTCCTCTCCTGGACAGTCAGTATCTCTCCTCCTCCTCCTCCTCTCCTGGACAGTCAGTATCTCTCCTCCTCCTCCTCCTCCTCCTCCTCCTCTCCTGGACAGTCAGTATCTCTCCTCCTCCTCCTCCTCTCCTGGACAGTCAGTATCTCTCCCTCCTCCTCTCCTCCTCTCCTGGACAGTCAGTATCTCTCCTCCTCCTCCTCTCTCTCCTGGACAGTCAGTATCTCTCCTCCTCCTCCTCCTCTCCTGGACAGTCAGTATCTCTCCTCCTCTCCTGGTCAGTCAGTATCTCTCCTCCTTCCTCCTCCTCTCCTGGTCAGTCAGTATCTCTCCTCCTCCTCCTCCTCCTCCTCCTCCTCTCCTGGTCAGTCAGTATCTCTCCTCCTCCTCCTCCTCCTCCTCCTCCTCCTCCTCCTCCTCTCCTGGTCAGTCAGTATCTCTCCTCCTCCTCCTCCTCCTCCTCCTCCTCCTCCTCCTCCTCCTCCTCCTCTCCTGGTCAGTCAGTATCTCTCCTCCTCTCCTCCTCCTCCTCCTCCTCCTCCTCCTCCTCTCCTGGTCAGTCAGTATCTCTCCTCCTCCTCCTCCTCCTCCTCCTCCTCTCCTGGTCAGTCAGTATCTCTCCTCCTCCTCCTCCTCCTCCTCCTCCTCCTCCTCCTCTCCTGGTCAGTCAGTATCTCTCCTCCTCCTCCTCTCCTCCTCCTCCTCCTCCTCCTCCTCCTCTCCTGGTCAGTCAGTATCTCTCCTCCTCCTCCTCCTCCTCCTCCTCCTCCTCCTCTCCTGGTCAGTCAGTATCTCTCCTCCTCCTCCTCCTCCTCCTCCTCCTCCTCTCCTGGTCAGTCAGTATCTCTCCTCCTCCTCCTCCTCCTCCTCCTCTCCTCCTCTCCTGGTCAGTCAGTATCTCTCCTCCTCCTCCTCCTCCTCCTCCTCTCTCCTCCTCCTCCTCTCCTGGTCAGTCAGTATCTCTCCTCCTCCTCCTCCTCCTCCTCCTCCTCTCCTGGACAGTCAGTATCTCTCCTCCTCCTCCTCCTCTCCTGGACAGTCAGTATCTCTCCTCCTCCTCTCCTCCTCCTCCTCCTCCTCTGGACAGTCAGTATCTCTCCTCCTCTCCTGGTCAGTCAGTATCTCTCCTCCTCCTCCTCCTCCTCCTCCTCCTCCTCCTCTCTGGACAGTCAGTATCTCTCCTCCTCCTCCTCCTCTCCTGGACAGTCAGTATCTCTCCTCCTCCTCCTCCTCCTCCTCCTCCTCCTCCTCCTCCTCCTCCTCCTCCTCTCCTGGACAGTCAGTATCTCTCCTCCTCCTCTCCTGGACAGTCAGTATCTCTCCTCCTCTCCTGGTCAGTCAGTATCTCTCCTCTCCTGGTCAGTCAGTATCTCTCCTCCTCCTCCTCCTCCTCCTCCTCCTGGTCAGTCAGTATCTCTCCTCCTCTCCTCCTCCTCCTCCTCTCTCCTGGTCAGTCAGTATCTCTCCTCCTCCTCCTCTCCTGGACAGTCAGTATCTCTCCTCCTCTCCTGGACAGTCAGTATCTCTCCTCCTCCTCCTCCTCCTCCTCTCCTGGTCAGTCAGTATCTCTCCTCCTCCTCCTCCTCCTCCTCTCCTGGACAGTCAGTATCTCTCCTCCTCCTCCTCCTCTCCTGGTCAGTCAGTATCTCTCCTCCTCCTCCTCCTCCTCTCCTGGACAGTCAGTATCTCTCCTCCTCCTCTCCTGGTCAGTCAGTATCTCTCCTCCTCCTCTCCTGGACAGTCAGTATCTCTCCTCCTCTCCTGGACAGTCAGTATCTCTCCCTCCTCCTCCTCCTCTCCTGGTCAGTCAGTATCTCTCCTCCTCCTCTCCTGGTCAGTCAGTATCTCTCCTCCTCCTCCTCCTCCTCCTCCTCTCCTGGTCAGTCAGTATCTCTCCTCCTCCTCCTCCTCCTCCTCTCCTGGACAGTCAGTATCTCTCCTCCTCCTCCTCCTCTCCTGGTCAGTCAGTATCTCTCCTCCTCCTCCTCCTCTCCTGGACAGTCAGTATCTCTCCTCCTCCTCTCCTGGTCAGTCAGTATCTCTCCTCCTCCTCTCCTGACAGTCAGTATCTCTCCTCCTCTCCTGGACAGTCAGTATCTCTCCTCCTCCTCCTCCTCTCCTGGTCAGTCAGTATCTCTCCTCCTCCTCTCCTGGACAGTCAGTATCTCTCCTCCTCCTCCTCCTCTCCTGGTCAGTCAGTATCTCTCCTCCTCCTCCTCCTCTCCTGGACAGTCAGTATCTCCTCCTCCTCTCCTGGTCAGTCAGTACTCTCCTCCTCCTCTCCTGGTCAGTCAGTATCTCTCCTCCTCCTCCTCCTCTCCTGGTCAGTCAGTATCTCTCCTCCTCCTCTCCTGGTCAGTCAGTATCTCCTCCTCTCCTGGACAGTCAGTATCTCTCCTCCTCCTCCTCCTCCTCCTCTCCTGGACAGTCAGTATCTCTCCTCCTCCTCCTCCTCTCCTGGACAGTCAGTATCTCTCCTCCTCCTCCTCCTCCTCTCCTGGACAGTCAGTATCTCTCCTCCTCCCTCCTCCTCCTCTCCTGGACAGTCAGTATCTCTCCTCCTCCTCCTCCTCCTCCTCTCCTGGACAGTCAGTATCTCTCCTCCTCCTCCTCTCCTGGACAGTCAGTATCTCTCCTCCTCCTCCTCCTCTCCTGGACAGTCAGTATCTCTCCTCCTCCTCCTCCTCCTCCTCCTCTCCTGGACAGTCAGTATCTCTCCTCCTCCTCCTCCTCTCCTGGACAGTCAGTATCTCTCCTCCTCCTCCTCCTCCTCTCCTGGACAGTCAGTATCTCTCCTCCTCCTCCTCCTCTCCTGGACAGTCAGTATCTCTCCTCCTCCTCCTCTCCTGGACAGTCAGTATCTCTCCTCCTCCTCTCCTGGACAGTCAGTATCTCTCCTCCTCCTCCTCTCCTGGACAGTCAGTATCTCTCCTCCTCCTCTCCTCCTCCTCCTCCTCTCCTGGACAGTCAGTATCTCTCCTCCTCTCCTCCTCCTCCTCCTCCTCCTCTCCTGGTCAGTCAGTATCTCTCCTCCTCCTCCTCCTCCTGGACAGTCAGTACTCTCCTCCTCCTCCTCCTCCTCTCCTGGACAGTCAGTATCTCTCCTCCTCCTCCTCCTCCTCCTCTCCTGGACAGTCAGTATCTCTCCTCCTCCTCCTCCTCCTCTCCTCTCCTGGACAGTCAGTATCTCTCCTCCTCCTCTCCTCCTCCTCCTCCTCCTCCTCCTCTCCTGGACAGTCAGTATCTCTCCTCCTCCTCCTCCTCCTCCTCTCCTGGACAGTCAGTATCTCTCCTCCTCCTCCTCCTCCTCCTCCTCCTCCTCCTCTCCTGGTCAGTCAGTATCTCTCCTCCTCCTCCTCCTCCTCCTCTCTCCTCCTCTCCTGGTCAGTCAGTATCTCTCCTCCTCCTCCTCCTCTCCTGCTCAGTATCTCTCCTCCTCCTCTCCTGGTCAGTCAGTATCTCTCCTCCTCTCCTCCTCCTCCTCCTCCTCCTCTCCTGGACAGTCAGTATCTCTCCTCCTCCTCCTCCTCTCCTGGACAGTCAGTATCTCTCCTCCTCTCCTCCTCCTCCTCCTCCTCCTCTCCTGGACAGTCAGTATCTCTCCTCCTCTCCTGGTCAGTCAGTATCTCTCCTCCTCCTCCTCCTCCTCCTCCTCCTCCTCCTCTCCTGGACAGTCAGTATCTCTCCTCCTCCTCCTCCTCTCCTGGACAGTCAGTATCTCTCCTCCTCCTCCTCCTCCTCCTCCTCCTCCTCCTCCTCCTCCTCCTCTCCTGGACAGTCAGTATCTCTCCTCCTCCTCTCCTGGACAGTCAGTATCTCTCCTCCTCTCCTGGTCAGTCAGTATCTCTCCTCTCCTGGTCAGTCAGTATCTCTCCTCCTCCTCCTCCTCCTCCTCCTCCTCTCCTGGTCAGTCAGTATCTCTCCTCCTCCTCCTCCTCCTCCTCTCCTGGTCAGTCAGTATCTCTCCTCCTCCTCCTCTCCTGGACAGTCAGTATCTCTCCTCCTCTCCTGGACAGTCAGTATCTCTCCTCCTCCTCCTCCTCCTCCTCTCCTGGTCAGTCAGTATCTCTCCTCCTCCTCCTCCTCCTCCTCCTCTCCTGGTCAGTCAGTATCTCTCCTCCTCCTCCTCCTCTCCTGGTCAGTCAGTATCTCTCCTCCTCCTCCTCCTCTCCTGGACAGTCAGTATCTCTCCTCCTCCTCTCCTGGTCAGTCAGTATCTCTCCTCCTCCTCTCCTGGACAGTCAGTATCTCTCCTCCTCTCCTGGACAGTCAGTATCTCTCCTCCTCCTCCTCCTCTCCTGGTCAGTCAGTATCTCTCCTCCTCCTCCTCCTCCTCCTCTCCTGGTCAGTCAGTATCTCTCCTCCTCCTCCTCCTCCTCCTCTCCTGGACAGTCAGTATCTCTCCTCCTCCTCCTCCTCTCCTGGTCAGTCAGTATCTCTCCTCCTCCTCCTCCTCTCCTGGACAGTCAGTATCTCTCCTCCTCCTCCTCCTCTCCTGGACAGTCAGTATCTCTCCTCCTCCTCCTCCTCTCCTGGACAGTCAGTATCTCTCCTCCTCCTCCTCCTCCTCCTCCTCCTCTCCTGGACAGTCAGTATCTCTCCTCCTCCTCCTCCTCTCCTGGTCAGTCAGTATCTCTCCTCTCCTCCTCCTCTCCTGGACAGTCAGTATCTCTCCTCCTCCTCCTCTCCTGGACAGTCAGTATCTCTCCTCCTCCTCTCCTGGACAGTCAGTATCTCTCCTCCTCCTCTCCTGGACAGTCAGTATCTCTCCTCTTCCTCCTCCTCTCCTGGTCAGTCAGTATCTCTCTCCCTCCTCTCCTGGACAGTCAGTATCTCTCCTCCTCTCCTGGTCAGTCAGTATCTCTCCTCCTCCTCTCCTGGTCAGTCAGTATCTCTCCTCCTCCTCTCCTGGACAGTCAGTATCTCTCCTCCTCCTCCTCCCTCCTCCTCCTCCTCTCCTGGTCAGTCAGTATCTCTCCTCCTCCTCCTCCTCCTCCTCCTCCTCTCCTGGTCAGTCAGTATCTCTCCTCCTCCTCCTCCTCCTCCTCCTCTCCTGGTCAGTCAGTATCTCTCCTCCTCCTCCTCTCCTGGCAGTCAGTATCTCTCCTCCTCCTCCTCCTCCTCCTCCTCCTCGCCGACAGTCAGTATCTCTCCTCCTCTCCTGGTCAGTCAGTATCTCTCCTCCTCCTCCTCCTCCTCCTCCTCCTCCTCCTCTCCTGGACAGTCAGTATCTCTCCTCCTCCTCCTCCTCTCCTGGACAGTCAGTATCTCTCCTCCTCCTCTCCTCCTCCTCCTCCTCCTCCTCCTCCTCCTCCTCTCCTGGTCAGTCAGTATCTCTCCTCCTCCTCTCCTGGACAGTCAGTATCTCTCCTCCTCTCCTGGTCAGTCAGTATCTCTCCTCTCCTGGTCAGTCAGTATCTCTCCTCCTCCTCCTCCTCCTCCTCCTCTCCTGGTCAGTCAGTATCTCTCCTCCTCCTCCTCCTCCTCCTCCTCTCCTGGTCAGTCAGTATCTCTCCTCCTCCTCCTCTCCTGGACAGTCAGTATCTCTCCTCCTCTCCTGGACAGTCAGTATCTCTCCTCCTCCTCCTCCTCCTCCTCTCCTGGTCAGTCAGTATCTCTCCTCCTCCTCCTCCTCCTCCTCTCCTGGACAGTCAGTATCTCTCCTCCTCCTCCTCTCCTGGTCAGTCAGTATCTCTCCTCCTCTCCTCCTCTCCTGGACAGTCAGTATCTCTCCTCCTCCTCTCCTGGTCAGTCAGTATCTCTCCTCCTCCTCTCCTGGACAGTCAGTATCTCTCCTCCTCTCCTGGACAGTCAGTATCTCTCCTCCTCCTCCTCCTCTCCTGGTCAGTCAGTATCTCTCCTCCTCCTCCTCCTCCTCCTCTCCTGGTCAGTCAGTATCTCTCCTCCTCCTCCTCCTCCTCCTCTCCTGGACAGTCAGTATCTCTCCTCCTCCTCCTCCTCTCCTGGTCAGTCAGTATCTCTCCTCCTCCTCCTCCTCTCCTGGTCAGTCAGTATCTCTCCTCCTCCTCTCCTGGTCAGTCAGTATCTCTCCTCCTCCTCTCCTGGACAGTCAGTATCTCTCCTCCTCTCCTGGTCAGTCAGTATCTCTCCTCCTCCTCCTCCTCTCCTGGTCAGTCAGTATCTCTCCTCCTCCTCTCCTGGACAGTCAGTATCTCTCCTCCTCCTCCTCCTCTCCTGGTCAGTCAGTATCTCTCCTCCTCCTCCTCCTCTCCTGGACAGTCAGTATCTCTCCTCCTCCTCTCCTGTCAGTCAGTATCTCTCCTCCTCCTCTCCTGGTCAGTCAGTATCTCTCCTCCTCCTCCTCCTCTCCTGGTCAGTCAGTATCTCTCCTCTCCTCTCCTGGACAGTCAGTATCTCTCCCTCCTCTCCTGGTCAGTCAGTATCTCTCCTCCTCCTCCTCCTCTCCTGGTCAGTCAGTATCTCTCCTCCTCTCCTCCTCCTCCTCCTCCTCTCCTGGTCAGTCAGTATCTCTCCTCTCCTCCTCCTCCTCCTCCTCCTCTCCTGGTCAGTCAGTATCTCTCCTCCTCCTCCTCTCCTGGACAGTCAGTATCTCTCCTCCTCTCCTGGACAGTCAGTATCTCTCCTCCTCCTCCTCCTCCTCCTCTCCTGGTCAGTCAGTATCTCTCCTCCTCCTCCTCCTCCTCCTCTCCTGGACAGTCAGTATCTCTCCTCCTCCTCCTCCTCTCCTGGTCAGTCAGTATCTCTCCTCCTCCTCCTCCTCTCCTGGACAGTCAGTATCTCTCCTCCTCCTCTCCTGGTCAGTCAGTATCTCTCCTCCTCCTCTCCTGGACAGTCAGTATCTCTCCTCCTCTCCTGGACAGTCAGTATCTCTCCTCCTCCTCCTCCTCTCCTGGTCAGTCAGTATCTCTCCTCCTCCTCTCCTGGTCAGTCAGTATCTCTCCTCTCCTCCTCCTCCTCCTCTCCTGGTCAGTCAGTATCTCTCCTCCTCCTCCTCCTCCTCCTCTCCTGGACAGTCAGTATCTCTCCTCCTCCTCCTCCTCTCCTGGTCAGTCAGTATCTCTCCTCCTCCTCCTCCTCTCCTGGACAGTCAGTATCTCTCCTCCTCCTCTCCTGGTCAGTCAGTATCTCTCCTCCTCCTCTCCTGGACAGTCAGTATCTCTCCTCCTCTCCTGGACAGTCAGTATCTCTCCTCCTCCTCCTCCTCTCCTGGTCAGTCAGTATCTCTCCTCCTCCTCTCCTGGACAGTCAGTATCTCTCCTCCTCCTCCTCCTCTCCTGGTCAGTCAGTATCTCTCCTCCTCCTCCTCCTCTCCTGGACAGTCAGTATCTCTCCTCCTCCTCTCCTGGTCAGTCAGTATCTCTCCTCCTCCTCTCCTGGTCAGTCAGTATCTCTCCTCCTCCTCCTCCTCTCTCCTGGTCAGTCAGTATCTCTCCTCTCCTCTCCTGGTCAGTCAGTATCTCTCCTCTCCTGGACAGTCAGTATCTCTCCTCCTCCTCCTCCTCCTCCTCTCCTGGACAGTCAGTATCTCTCCTCCTCCTCCTCTCCTGGACAGTCAGTATCTCTCCTCCTCCTCCTCCTCCTCCTCCTCTCCTGGTCAGTCAGTATCTCTCCTCCTCCTCCTCCTCCTCTCCTGGACAGTCAGTATCTCTCCTCCTCCTCCTCCTCCTCCTCCTCCTCTCCTGGACAGTCAGTATCTCTCCTCCTCCTCCTCCTCTCCTGGACAGTCAGTATCTCTCCTCCTCCTCCTCCTCTCCTGGACAGTCAGTATCTCTCCTCCTCCTCCTCCTCCTCCTCCTCCTCTCCTGGACAGTCAGTATCTCTCCTCCTCCTCCTCCTCTCCTGGACAGTCAGTATCTCTCCTCCTCCTCCTCCTCTCCTGGACAGTCAGTATCTCTCCTCCTCCTCCTCCTCTCCTGGACAGTCAGTATCTCTCCTCCTCCTCCTCCTCTCCTGGACAGTCAGTATCTCTCCTCCTCTCCTGGTCAGTCAGTATCTCTCCTCTTCCTCCTCCTCTCCTGGTCAGTCAGTATCTCTCCTCCTCCTCCTCCTCCTCCTCCTCCTCTCCTGGTCAGTCAGTATCTCTCCTCCTCCTCCTCCTCCTCCTCCTCCTCCTCCTCCTCTCCTGGTCAGTCAGTATCTCTCCTCCTCCTCCTCCTCCTCCTCCTCCTCCTCCTCCTCTCCTGGTCAGTCAGTATCTCTCCTCCTCCTCCTCCTCCTCCTCCTCCTCCTCCTCCTCTCCTGGTCAGTCAGTATCTCTCCTCCTCCTCCTCCTCCTCCTCCTCCTCCTCCTCTCCTGGTCAGTCAGTATCTCTCCTCCTCCTCCTCCTCCTCCTCCTCCTCCTCCTCCTCTCCTGGTCAGTCAGTATCTCTCCTCCTCCTCCTCCTCCTCCTCCTCCTCCTCCTCTCCTGGTCAGTCAGTATCTCTCCTCCTCCTCCTCCTCCTCCTCCTCCTCCTCTCCTGGTCAGTCAGTATCTCTCCTCCTCCTCTCCTCCTCCTCCTCTCTCCTGGTCAGTCAGTATCTCTCCTCCTCCTCCTCCTCCTCCTCCTCCTCCTCCTCCTCTCCTGGTCAGTCAGTATCTCTCCTCCTCCTCCTCCTCCTCCTCCTCCTCCTCTCCTGGACAGTCAGTATCTCTCCTCCTCCTCCTCCTCTCCTGGACAGTCAGTATCTCTCCTCCTCCTCCTCCTCCTCCTCCTCCTCCTCTCCTGGACAGTCAGTATCTCTCCTCCTCTCCTGGTCAGTCAGTATCTCTCCTCCTCCTCCTCCTCCTCCTCCTCCTCCTCCTCTCCTGGACAGTCAGTATCTCTCCTCCTCCTCCTCCTCTCCTGGACAGTCAGTATCTCTCCTCCTCCTCCTCCTCCTCCTCCTCCTCCTCCTCCTCCTCCTCCTCCTCCTCCTCTCCTGGACAGTCAGTATCTCTCCTCCTCCTCTCCTGGACAGTCAGTATCTCTCCTCCTCTCCTGGTCAGTCAGTATCTCTCCTCTCCTGGTCAGTCAGTATCTCTCCTCCTCCTCCTCCTCCTCCTCCTCCTCTCCTGGTCAGTCAGTATCTCTCCTCCTCCTCCTCCTCCTCCTCCTCTCCTGGTCAGTCAGTATCTCTCCTCCTCCTCCTCTCCTGGACAGTCAGTATCTCTCCTCCTCTCCTGGACAGTCAGTATCTCTCCTCCTCCTCCTCCTCCTCCTCTCCTGGTCAGTCAGTATCTCTCCTCCTCCTCCTCCTCCTCCTCTCCTGGACAGTCAGTATCTCTCCTCCTCCTCCTCCTCTCCTGGTCAGTCAGTATCTCTCCTCCTCCTCCTCCTCTCCTGGACAGTCAGTATCTCTCCTCCTCCTCTCCTGGTCAGTCAGTATCTCTCCTCCTCCTCTCCTGGACAGTCAGTATCTCTCCTCCTCTCCTGGACAGTCAGTATCTCTCCTCCTCCTCCTCCTCTCCTGGTCAGTCAGTATCTCTCCTCCTCCTCTCCTGGTCAGTCAGTATCTCTCCTCCTCCTCCTCCTCCTCCTCTCCTGGTCAGTCAGTATCTCTCCTCCTCCTCCTCCTCCTCCTCTCCTGGACAGTCAGTATCTCTCCTCCTCCTCCTCCTCTCCTGGTCAGTCAGTATCTCTCCTCCTCCTCCTCCTCTCCTGGACAGTCAGTATCTCTCCTCCTCCTCTCCTGGTCAGTCAGTATCTCTCCTCCTCCTCTCCTGGACAGTCAGTATCTCTCCTCCTCTCCTGGACAGTCAGTATCTCTCCTCCTCCTCCTCCTCTCCTGGTCAGTCAGTATCTCTCCTCCTCCTCTCCTGGACAGTCAGTATCTCTCCTCCTCCTCCTCCTCTCCTGGTCAGTCAGTATCTCTCCTCCTCCTCCTCCTCTCCTGGACAGTCAGTATCTCTCCTCCTCCTCTCCTGGTCAGTCAGTATCTCTCCTCCTCCTCTCCTGGTCAGTCAGTATCTCTCCTCCTCCTCCTCCTCTCCTGGTCAGTCAGTATCTCTCCTCTCCTCTCCTGGTCAGTCAGTATCTCTCCTCCTCTCCTGGTCAGTCAGTATCTCTCCTCCTCCTCCTCTCCTGGTCAGTCAGTATCTCTCCTCCTCCTCCTCCTCTCTCCTCTCCTGGTCAGTCAGTATCTCTCCTCCTCCTCCTCCTCCTCTCCTGGTCAGTCAGTATCTCTCCTCCTCCTCCTCCTCTCCTGGTCAGTCAGTATCTCTCCTCCTCCTCTCCTGGTCAGTCAGTATCTCTCCTCCTCCTCCTCCTCCTCCTCTCCTGGTCAGTCAGTATCTCTCCTCCTCCTCCTCCTCCTCCTCTCCTGGACAGTCAGTATCTCTCCTCCTCCTCCTCCTCTCCTGGTCAGTCAGTATCTCTCCTCCTCCTCCTCCTCTCCTGGACAGTCAGTATCTCTCCTCCTCCTCTCCTGGTCAGTCAGTATCTCTCCTCCTCCTCTCCTGGACAGTCAGTATCTCTCCTCCTCTCCTGGACAGTCAGTATCTCTCCTCCTCCTCCTCCTCTCCTGGTCAGTCAGTATCTCTCCTCCTCCTCTCCTGGACAGTCAGTATCTCTCCTCCTCCTCCTCCTCTCCTGGTCAGTCAGTATCTCTCCTCCTCCTCCTCCTCTCCTGGACAGTCAGTATCTCTCCTCCTCCTCTCCTGGTCAGTCAGTATCTCTCCTCCTCCTCTCCTGGTCAGTCAGTATCTCTCCTCCTCCTCCTCCTCTCCTGGTCAGTCAGTATCTCTCCTCTCCTCTCCTGGTCAGTCAGTATCTCTCCTCCTCTCCTGGTCAGTCAGTATCTCTCCTCCTCCTCCTCTCCTGGTCAGTCAGTATCTCTCCTCCTCCTCCTCCTCTCTCCTCTCCTGGTCAGTCAGTATCTCTCCTCCTCCTCCTCCTCCTCTCCTGGTCAGTCAGTATCTCTCCTCTCTCCAGGACAGTCAGTATCTCTCCTCTCTCCTGGTCAGTCAGTATCTCTCCTCCTCTCCTGGTCAGTCAGTATCTCTCCTCTCTCCAGGACAGTCAGTATCTCTCCTCTCTCCTGGTCAGTCAGTATCTCTCCTCCTCCTCCTCCTCTCCTGGACAGTCAGTATCTCTCCTCCTCCTCTCTCCTGGTCAGTCAGTATCTCTCCTCCTCCTCCTCTCCTGGTCAGTCAGTATCTCTCCTCCTCCTCTCTCCTGGTCAGTCAGTATCTCTCCTCCTCCTCCTCTCCTGGTCAGTCAGTATCTCTCCTCCTCCTCTCTCCTG
Organism: Salmo salar; assembly: GCF_965601325.2. NCBI lineage: Eukaryota > Metazoa > Chordata > Actinopteri > Salmoniformes > Salmonidae > Salmo > Salmo salar. Next base: position 661,284 of record NC_138296.1, on the reverse strand, counting down.
GTCAGTCAGTATCTCTCCTCCTCCTCCTCTCCTGGTCAGTCAGTATCTCTCCTCTCCTCTCCTGGTCAGTCAGTATCTCTCCTCCTCTCCTGGTCAGTCAGTATCTCTCCTCCTCCTCCTCTCCTGGTCAGTCAGTATCTCTCCTCCTCCTCCTCCTCTCTCCTCTCCTGGTCAGTCAGTATCTCTCCTCCTCCTCCTCCTCCTCTCCTGGTCAGTCAGTATCTCTCCTCTCTCCAGGACAGTCAGTATCTCTCCTCTCTCCTGGTCAGTCAGTATCTCTCCTCCTCTCCTGGTCAGTCAGTATCTCTCCTCTCTCCAGGACAGTCAGTATCTCTCCTCTCTCCTGGTCAGTCAGTATCTCTCCTCCTCCTCCTCCTCTCCTGGACAGTCAGTATCTCTCCTCCTCCTCTCTCCTGGTCAGTCAGTATCTCTCCTCCTCCTCCTCTCCTGGTCAGTCAGTATCTCTCCTCCTCCTCTCTCCTGGTCAGTCAGTATCTCTCCTCCTCCTCCTCTCCTGGTCAGTCAGTATCTCTCCTCCTCCTCTCTCCTGGTCAGTCAGTATCTCTCCTCCTCCTCCTCTCCTGGTCAGTCAGTATCTCTCCTCCTCCTCTCTCCTGGTCAGTCAGTATCTCTCCTCCTCTCCTGGTCAGTCAGTATCTCTCCTCCTCTCCTGGTCAGTCAGTATCTCTCCTCCTCCTCCTCCTCCTCTCCTGGTCAGTCAGTATCTCTCCTCCTCCTCCTCCTCCTCTCCTGGTCAGTCAGTATCTCTCCTCCTCCTCTCCTGGTCAGTCAGTATCTCTCCTCCTCCTCTCCAGGTCAGTCAGTATCTCTCCTCTCCTGGTCAGTCAGTATCTCTCCTCCTCCTCCTCCTCCTCTCCTGGTCAGTCAGTATCTCTCCTCCTCTCCTGGTCAGTCAGTATCTCTCCTCTCTTGTTTTCAGACACACCAGAACCATCCCAATGTTTGTTCCTGAATCCACATCAAGACTCCAGAACTTCACAAGGTAGTGGGGTGTGTGTGTGTGTGTGTGTGTGTGTGTGTGTGTGTGTGTGTGTGTGTGTGTGTGTGTGTGTCTTACTGTGTGTTACTGTGTGCTAAATGCTGGGGGGCTAAGTGTGTGTGTGTGTTTCTCTACAGTTGGCTGCTGGGTCGGCGTCCAGAGTTCACTGATCCGAAAGTAGTGGCCCAGGGAGAGGGCAGAGAAGGTAGGTCTAAAGTAGTGGCCCAGGGAGAAGGTAGGCCTAAAGTAGTGGCCCAGGGAGAAGGTAGGCCTAAAGTAGTGGCCCAGGGAGAAGGTAGGCCTAAAGTAGTGGCCCAGAGGGCAGAGAAGGTAGGCCTAAAGTAGTGGCCCAGAGGGCAGAGAAGGTAGGCCTAAAGTAGTGGCCCAGAGGACAGAGAAGGTAGGCCTAAAGTAGTGGCCCAGAGGACAGAGAAGGTAGGCCTAAAGTAGTGGCCCAGGGAGAAGGTAGGCCTAAAGTAGTGGCCCAGGGAGAAGGTAGGCCTAAAGTAGTGGCCCAGGGAGAAGGTAGGCCTAAAGTAGTGGCCCAGGGAGAAGGTAGGCCTAAAGTAGTGGCCCAGAGGGCAGAGAAGGTAGGCCTAAAGTAGTGGCCCAGGGAGAAGGTAGGCCTAAAGTAGTGGCCCAGGGAGAAGGTAGGCCTAAAGTAGTGGCCCAGGGAGAAGGTAGGCCTAAAGTAGTGGCCCAGAGGGCAGAGAAGGTAGGCCTAAAGTAGTGGCCCAGAGGACAGAGAAGGTAGGCCTAAAGTAGTGGCCCAGAGGACAGAGAAGGTAGGCCTAAAGTAGTGGCCCAGGGAGAAGGTAGGCCTAAAGTAGTGGCCCAGGGAGAAGGTAGGCCTAAAGTAGTGGCCCAGAGGGCAGAGAAGGTAGGCCTAAAGTAGTGGCCCAGGGAGAAGGTAGGCCTAAAGTAGTGGCCCAGGGAGAAGGTAGGCCTAAAGTAGTGGCCCAGGGAGAAGGTAGGCCTAAAGTAGTGGCCCAGGGAGAAGGTAGGCCTAAAGTAGTGGCCCAGAGGGCAGAGAAGGTAGGCCTAAAGTAGTGGCCCAGGGAGAAGGTAGGCCTAAAGTAGTGGCCCAGAGGACAGAGAAGGTAGGCCTAAAGTAGTGGCCCAGAGGGCAGAGAAGGTAGGCCTAAAGTAGTGGCCCAGGGAGAGGGCAGAGAAGGTAGGCCTAAAGTAGTGGCCCAGGGAGAAGGTAGGCCTAAAGTAGTGGCCCAGAGGACAGAGAAGGTAGGCCTAAAGTAGTGGCCCAGGGAGAAGGTAGGCCTAAAGTAGTGGCCCAGGGAGAAGGTAGGTCTAAAGTAGTGGCCCAGGGAGAAGGTAGGTCTAAAGTAGTGGCCCAGGGAGAGGGCAGAGAAGGTAGGTCTAAAGTAGTGGCCCAGGGAGAAGGTAGGCCTAAAGTAGTGGCCCAGGGAGAAGGTAGGCCTAAAGTAGTGGCCCAGGGAGAAGGTAGGCCTAAAGTAGTGGCCCAGGGAGAAGGTAGGCCTAAAGTAGTGGCCCAGAGGGCAGAGAAGGTAGGCCTAAAGTAGTGGCCCAGGGAGAAGGTAGGCCTAAAGTAGTGGCCCAGAGGACAGAGAAGGTAGGCCTAAAGTAGTGGCCCAGGGAGAAGGTAGGCCTAAAGTAGTGGCCCAGAGGGCAGAGAAGGTAGGCCTAAAGTAGTGGCCCAGGGAGAAGGTAGGCCTAAAGTATTGGCCCAGAGGGCAGAGAGAAGGTAGGCCTAAAGTATTGGCCCAGAGGGCAGAGAAGGTAGGCCTAAAGTAGTGGCCCAGAGGACAGAGAAGGTAGGCCTAAAGTAGTGGCCCAGGGAGAAGGTAGGCCTAAAGTAGTGGCCCAGGGAGAAGGTAGGCCTAAAGTAGTGGCCCAGGGAGAAGGTAGGCCTAAAGTAGTGGCCCAGAGGACAGAGAAGGTAGGCCTAAAGTAGTGGCCCAGAGGACAGAGAAGGTAGGCCTAAAGTAGTGGCCCAGAGGACAGAGAAGGTAGGCCTAAAGTAGTGGCCCAGGGAGAAGGTAGGCCTAAAGTAGTGGCCCAGGGAGAAGGTAGGCCTAAAGTAGTGGCCCAGAGGGCAGAGAAGGTAGGCCTAAAGTAGTGGCCCAGGGAGAAGGTAGGCCTAAAGTAGTGGCCCAGGGAGAAGGTAGGCCTAAAGTAGTGGCCCAGAGGGCAGAGAAGGTAGGCCTAAAGTAGTGGCCCAGGGAGAAGGTAGGCCTAAAGTAGTGGCCCAGAGGACAGAGAAGGTAGGCCTAAAGTAGTGGCCCAGGGAGAAGGTAGGCCTAAAGTAGTGGCCCAGAGGGCAGAGAAGGTAGGCCTAAAGTAGTGGCCCAGGGAGAAGGTAGGCCTAAAGTAGTGGCCCAGAGGGCAGAGAAGGTAGGCCTAAAGTAGTGGCCCAGGGAGAAGGTAGGCCTAAAGTAGTGGCCCAGGGAGAAGGTAGGCCTAAAGTAGTGGCCCAGAGGGCAGAGAAGGTAGGCCTAAAGTAGTGGCCCAGGGAGAAGGTAGGCCTAAAGTAGTGGCCCAGAGGACAGAGAAGGTAGGCCTAAAGTAGTGGCCCAGGGAGAAGGTAGGCCTAAAGTAGTGGCCCAGGGAGAAGGTAGGCCTAAAGTAGTGGCCCAGAGGACCTAGAAGGTAGGCCTAAAGTAGTGGCCCAGGGAGAAGGTAGGCCTAAAGTAGTGGCCCAGAGGGCAGAGAAGGTAGGCCTAAAGTAGTGGCCCAGGGAGAAGGTAGGCCAAAAGTATTGGCCCAGAGGGCAGAGAAGGTAGGCCTAAAGTAGTGGCCCAGAGGACAGAGAAGGTAGGCCTAAAGTAGTGGCCCAGGGAGAAGGTAGGCCTAAAGTAGTGGCCCAGGGAGAAGGTAGGCCTAAAGTAGTGGCCCAGAGGGCAGAGAAGGTAGGCCTAAAGTAGTGGCCCAGAGGACAGAGAAGGTAGGCCTAAAGTAGTGGCCCAGAGGACAGAGAAGGTAGGTCTAAAGTAGTGGCCCAGGGAGAGGGCAGAGAAGGTAGGCCTAAAGTAGTGGCCCAGGGAGAAGGTCGGCCTAAAGTGGTGGCCCAGGGAGAGGACAGAGAAGGTAGGCCTAAAGTAGTGGCCCAGAGGACAGAGAATGTAGGCCTAAAGTAGTGGCCCAGGGAGAGGACAGAGAAGGTAGGCCTAAAGTAGTGGCCCAGAGGGCAGAGAAGGTAGGCCTAAAGTAGTGGCCCAGAGGGCAGAGAAGGTAGGCCTAAAGTAGTGGCCCAGGGAGAAGGTAGGCCTAAAGTAGTGGCCCAGAGGGCAGTAGTGGCCCAGAGGGCAGAGAAGGTAGGCCTAAAGTAGTGGCCCAGGGGGCAGAGAAGGTAGGCCTAAAGTAGTGGCCCAGAGGGCAGAGAAGGTAGGCCTAAAGTAGTGGCCCAGAGGGTAGAGAAGGTAGGTCTAAAGTAGTGGCCCAGAGGGCAGAGAAGGTAGGTCTAAAGTAGTGGCCCAGGGAGAGGACAGAGAAGGTAGGCCTAAAGTAGTGGCCCAGGGAGAGGACAGAGAAGGTAGGCCTAAAGTAGTGGCCCAGAGGAGAGAGAAGGTAGGCCTAAAGTAGTGGCCCAGAGGGCAGAGAAGGTAGGCCTAAAGTAGTGGCCCAGAGGGTAGAGAAGGTAGGTCTAAAGTAGTGGCCCAGAGGGCAGAGAAGGTAGGTCTAAAGTAGTGGTCCAGGGAGAGGACAGAGAAGGTAGGCCTAAAGTAGTGGCCCAGAGGAGAGAGAAGGTAGGCCTAAAGTAGTGGCACAGAGGGCAGAGAAGGTAGGCCTAAAGTAGTGGCCCAGAGGGCAGAGAAGGTAGGCCTAAAGTAGTGGCCCAGAGGGCAGAGAAGGTAGGCCTAAAGTAGTGGCCCAGAGGGCAGAGAAGGTAGGCCTAAAGTAGTGGCCCAGAGGACAGAGAAGGTAGGTCTAAAGTAGTGGACCAGGGAGAGGGCAGAGAAGGTAGGTCTAAAGTAGTGGCCCAGAGGGCAGAGAAGGTAGGCCTAAAGTAGTGGCCCAGAGGACAGAGAAGGTAGGCCTAAAGTAGTGGCCCAGAGGGCAGAGAAGTTAGGTCTATAGTAGTGGCCCAGAGGAGAGAGAAGGTAGGCCTAAAGTAGTGGCCCAGAGGGCAGAGAAGGTAGGCCTAAAGTAGTGGCCCAGAGGGCAGAGAAGGTAGGCCTAAAGTAGTGGCCCAGAGGGTAGAGAAGGTAGGCCTAAAGTAGTGGCCCAGAGGGCAGAGAAGGTAGGTCTAAAGTAGTGGCCCAGGGAGAAGGTAGGCCTAAAGTAGTGGCCCAGAGGGCAGAGAAGGTAGGCCTAAAGTAGTGGCCCAGAGGGTAGAGAAGGTAGGCCTAAAGTAGTGGCCCAGAGGGCAGAGAAGGTAGGTCTAAAGTAGTGGCCCAGGGGACTATAATGTATCCTGGTGTCTCTCTCTCTCTACCATCTTTAAATGTATCCTGGTGTCTCTCTCTCTCTACCATCTTTAAATGTATCCTGGTATCTCTCTCTCTCTCTCTCTCTCTACCATCTTTAAATGTATCCTGGTGTCTCTCTCTCTCTCTACCATCTTTAAATGTATCCTGGTGTCTCTCTCTCTCTCTCTACCATCTTTAAATGTATCCTGGTGTCTCTCTCTCTCTCTCTACCATCTTTAAATGTATCCTGGTGTCTCTCTCTCTCTCTACCATCTTTAAATGTATCCTGGTGTCTCTCTCTCTCTCTCTACCATCTTTAAATGTATCCTGGTGTCTCTCTCTACCATCTTTAAATGTATCCTGGTGTCTCTCTCTCTCTACCATCTTTAAATGTATCCTGGTGTCTCTCTCTCTCTCTACCATCTTTAAATGTATCCTGGTGTCTCTCTCTCTCTCTCTACCATCTTTAAATATATCCTGGTGTCTCTCTACCATCTTTAAATGCATCCTGGTGTCTCTCTCTCTCTCTACCATCTTTAAATGTATCCTGGTGTCTCTCTCGCTCTACCATCTTTAAATGCATCCTGGTCTCTCTCTCTCTCTCTCTCTCTCTCTCTCTCTACCATCTTTAAATGTATCCTGGTCTCTCTCTCTCTCTCTCTCTCTCTCTCTCTCTCTCTACCATCTTTAAATGTATCCTGGTGTCTCTCTCTCTCTCTCTACCATCTTTAAATGTATCCTGGTGTCTCTCTCTCTCTCTCTACCATCTTTAAATGTATCCTGGTGTCTCTCTCTCTCTCTCTACCATCTTTAAATGTATCCTGGTGTCTCTCTCTCTCTCTCTACCATCTTTAAATGTATCCTGGTGTCTCTCTCTCTCTCTCTACCATCTTTAAATGTATCCTGGTGTCTCTCTCTCTCTACCATCTTTAAATGTATCCTGGTGTCTCTCTCTCTCTCTCTCTCTCTCTCTCTCTACCATCTTTAAATGCATCCTGGTCTCTCTCTCTCTCTCTCTCTCTCTCTCTCTCTCTCTCTCTCTACCATCTTTAAATGTATCCTGGTGTCTCTCTCTCTCTCTCTACCATCTTTAAATGTATCCTGGTGTCTCTCTCTCTCTACCATCTTTAAATGTATCCTGGTCTCTCTCTCTCTCTCTACCATCTTTAAATGTATCCTGGTGTCTCTCTCTCTCTACCATCTTTAAATGTATCCTGGTGTCTCTCTCTCTCTCTCTCTCTCTCTCTCTCTACCATCTTTAAATGTATCCTGGTGTCTCTCTCTCTCTCTCTACCATCTTTAAATATATCCTGGTCTCTCTCTCTCTCTCTCTACCATCTTTAAATGTATCCTGGTGTCTCTCTCTCTCTACCATCTTTAAATGTATCCTGGTGTCTCTCTCTCTCTACCATCTTTAAATGTATCCTGGTGTCTCTCTCTCTCTCTCTCTCTCTACCATCTTTAAATGTATCCTGGTGTCTCTCTCTCTCTCTACCATCTTTAAATGTATCCTGGTGTCTCTCTCTCTCTCTCTACCATCTTTAAATGTATCCTGGTGTCTCTCTCTCTCTCTCTCTACCATCTTTAAATGTATCCTGGTGTCTCTCTCTCTCTCTACCATCTTTAAATGTATCCTGGTGTCTCTCTCTCTCTCTCTACCATCTTTAAATGTATCCTGGTGTCTCTCTCTACCATCTTTAAATGTATCCTGGTGTCTCTCTCTCTCTCTACCATCTTTAAATGTATCCTGGTGTCTGTCTCTCTCTACCATCTTTAAATGTATCCTGGTGTCTCTCTCTCTCTCTCTCTATACCATCTTTAAATGTATCCTGGTGTCTCTCTCTCTCTACCATCTTTAAATGTATCCTGGTGTCTCTCTCTCTCTACCATCTTTAAATGTATCCTGGTGTCTCTCTCTCTCTCTACCATCTTTAAATGTATCCTGGTGTCTCTCTCTCTCTACCATCTTTAAATATATCCTGGTGTCTCTCTACCATCTTTAAATGCATCCTGGTGTCTCTCTCTCTCTCTACCATCTTTAAATGTATCCTGGTGTCTCTCTCACTCTACCATCTTTAAATGTATCCTGGTCTCTCTCTCTCTCTCTCTCTCTCTCTCTCTCTACCATCTTTAAATGTATCCTGGTCTCTCTCTCTCTCTCTCTCTCTCTCTCTACCATCTTTAAATGTATCCTGGTGTCTCTCTCTCTCTACCATCTTTAAATGTATCCTGGTGTCTCTCTCTCTCTCTCTCTCTCTCTACCATCTTTAAATGCATCCTGGTCTCTCTCTCTCTCTCTCTCTCTCTCTCTACCATCTTTAAATGTATCCTGGTGTCTCTCTCTCTCTCTCTACCATCTTTAAATGTATCCTGGTGTCTCTCTCTCTCTCTCTACCATCTTTAAATGTATCCTGGTGTCTCTCTCTCTCTCTCTACCATCTTTAAATGTATCCTGGTGTCTCTCTCTCTCTACCATCTTTAAATGTATCCTGGTGTCTCTCTCTCTCTCTCTCTCTCTCTCTCTCTCTACCATCTTTAAATGCATCCTGGTCTCTCTCTCTCTCTCTCTCTCTCTCTCTCTCTCTCTCTCTACCATCTTTAAATGTATCCTGGTGTCTCTCTCTCTCTCTCTACCATCTTTAAATGTATCCTGGTGTCTCTCTCTCTCTCTCTCTCTCTACCATCTTTAAATGTATCCTGGTCTCTCTCTCTCTCTCTTACCATCTTTAAATGTATCCTGGTGTCTCTCTCTCTCTACCATCTTTAAATGTATCCTGGTGTCTCTCTCTCTCTCTCTCTCTCTCTCTCTACCATCTTTAAATGTATCCTGGTGTCTCTCTCTCTCTCTCTACCATCTTTAAATATATCCTGGTCTCTCTCTCTCTCTCTCTACCATCTTTAAATGTATCCTGGTGTCTCTCTCTCTCTACCATCTTTAAATGTATCCTGGTGTCTCTCTCTCTCTACCATCTTTAAATGTATCCTGGTGTCTCTCTCTCTCTCTCTCTCTCTACCATCTTTAAATGTATCCTGGTGTCTCTCTCTCTCTCTACCATCTTTAAATGTATCCTGGTGTCTCTCTCTCTCTCTCTACCATCTTTAAATGTATCCTGGTGTCTCTCTCTCTCTCTCTCTACCATCTTTAAATGTATCCTGGTGTCTCTCTCTCTCTCTACCATCTTTAAATGTATCCTGGTGTCTCTCTCTCTCTCTCTACCATCTTTAAATGTATCCTGGTGTCTCTCTCTACCATCTTTAAATGTATCCTGGTGTCTCTCTCTCTCTCTACCATCTTTAAATGTATCCTGGTGTCTGCTCTCTCTCTACCATCTTTAAATGTATCCTGGTGTCTCTCTCTCTCTCTCTCTAACCATCTTTAAATGTATCCTGGTGTCTCTCTCTCTCTACCATCTTTAAATGTATCCTGGTGTCTCTCTCTCTCTACCATCTTTAAATGTATCCTGGTGTCTCTCTCTCTCTACCATCTTTAAATGTATCCTGGTGTCTCTCTCTCTCTCTACCATCTTTAAATGTATCCTGGTGTCTCTCTCTCTCTACCATCTTTAAATATATCCTGGTGTCTCTCTACCATCTTTAAATGCATCCTGGTGTCTCTCTCTCTCTCTACCATCTTTAAATGTATCCTGGTGTCTCTCTCACTCTACCATCTTTAAATGTATCCTGGTCTCTCTCTCTCTCTCCTCTCTCTCTCTCTCTCTACCATCTTTAAATGTATCCTGGTCTCTCTCTCTCTCTCTCTCTCTCTCTCTACCATCTTTAAATGTATCCTGGTGTCTCTCTCTCTCTACCATCTTTAAATGTATCCTGGTGTCTCTCTCTCTCTCTCTCTCTCTCTACCATCTTTAAATGCATCCTGGTCTCTCTCTCTCTCTCTCTCTCTCTCTCTACCATCTTTAAATGTATCCTGGTGTCTCTCTCTCTCTCTCTACCATCTTTAAATGTATCCTGGTGTCTCTCTCTCTCTCTCTCTCTACCATCTTTAAATGTATCCTGGTCTCTCTCTCTCTCTCTCTACCATCTTTAAATGTATCCTGGTGTCTCTCTCTCTCTCTCTCTCTCTCTACCATCTTTAAATGTATCCTGGTGTCTCTCTCTCTCTCTCTCTCTCTCTCTCTCTCTACCATCTTTAAATGTATCCTGGTGTCTCTCTCTCTCTACCATCTTTAAATATATCCTGGTCTCTCTCTCTCTACCATCTTTAAATGTATCCTGGTGTCTCTCTCTCTCTCTCTACCATCTTTAAATGTATCCTGGTGTCTCTCTCTCTCTCTTTACCATCTTTAAATGTATCCTGGTGTCTCTCTCTCTCTCTCTCTCTCTCTCTACCATCTTTAAATGTATCCTGGTGTCTCTCTCTCTCTACCATCTTTAAATGTATCCTGGTGTCTCTCTCTCTCTCTCTCTCTCTCTCTCTCTACCATCTTTAAATGTATCCTGGTGTCTCTCTCTCTCTACCATCTTTAAATATATCCTGGTCTCTCTCTCTCTACCATCTTTAAATGTATCCTGGTGTCTCTCTCTCTCTCTCTACCATCTTTAAATGTATCCTGGTGTCTCTCTCTCTCTCTTTACCATCTTTAAATGTATCCTGGTGTCTCTCTCTCTCTCTCTCTCTCTCTCTCTACCATCTTTAAATGTATCCTGGTGTCTCTCTCTCTCTACCATCTTTAAATGTATCCTGGTGTCTCTCTCTCTCTCTCTCTCTCTCTCTACCATCTTTAAATGTATCCTGGTGTCTCTCTCTCTCTCTACCATCTTTAAATGTATCCTGGTGTCTCTCTCTACCATCTTTAAATGTATCCTGGTGTCTCTCTCTCTCTACCATCTTTAAATGTATCCTGGTGTCTCTCTCTCTCTCTCTACCATCTTTAAATGTATCCTGGTGTCTCTCTCTCTCTCTCTACCATCTTTAAATGTATCCTGGTGTCTCTCTCTCTACCATCTTTAAATGTATCCTGGTGTCTCTCTCTCTCTCTCTACCATCTTTAAATGTATCCTGGTGTCTCTCTCTCTCTCTCTACCATCTTTAAATGTATCCTGGTGTCTCTCTCTCTCTACCATCTTTAAATGTATCCTGGTGTCTCTCTCTCTCTCTCTCCCATCTTTAAATGTATCCTGGTGTCTCTCTCTCTCTCTCTCTCTCTACCATCTTTAAATGTATCCTGGTGTCTCTCTCTCTCTCTCTCTACCATCTTTAAATGTATCCTGGTGTCTCTCTCTCTCTACCATCTTTAAATGTATCCTGGTGTCTCTCTCTCTCTCTCTACCATCTTTAAATATATCCTGGTGTCTCTCTACCATCTTTAAATGCATCCTGGTGTCTCTCTCTCTCTCTCTACCATCTTTAAATATATCCTGGTGTCTCTCTACCATCTTTAAATGTATCCTGGTGTCTCTCTCTCTCTCTACCATCTTTAAATGTATCCTGGTGTCTCTCTCTCTCTCTCTACCATCTTTAAATATATCCTGGTGTCTCTCTACCATCTTTAAATGCATCCTGGTGTCTCTCTCTTTCTCTACCATCTTTAAATGCATCCTGGTGTCTCTCTCTCTCTACCATCTTTAAATGTATCCTGGTGTCTCTCTCTCTCTCTCTCTCTCTCTACCATCTTTAAATGTATCCTGGTGTCTCTCTCTCTCTTTACCATCTTTAAATGTATCCTGGTGTCTCTCTCTCTCTCTACCATCTTTAAAGGCATCCTGGTGTCTCTCTCTCTCTCTCTCTCTACCATCTTTAAATGTATCCTGGTGTCTCTCTCTCTCTCTCTACCATCTTTAAATATATCCTGGTGTCTCTCTACCATCTTTAAATGTATCCTGGTGTCTCTCTCTCTCTCTCTCTCTCTCTACCATCTTTAAATGTATCCTGGTGTCTCTCTCTCTCTTTACCATCTTTAAATGTATCCTGGTGTCTCTCTCTCTCTCTACCATCTTTAAATGTATCCTGGTGTCTCTCTCTCTCTCTACCATCTTTAAATGTATCCTGGTGTCTCTCTCTCTCTCTCTACCATCTTTAAATGTATCCTGGTGTCTCTCTCTCTCTCTCTACCATCTTTAAATGTATCCTGGTGTCTCTCTCTCTCTCTACCATCTTTAAATGTATCCTGGTGTCTCTCTCTCTCTCTCTACCATCTTTAAATGTATCCTGGTGTCTCTCTCTACCATCTTTAAATGTATCCTGGTGTCTCTCTCTCTCTACCATCTTTAAATGTATCCTGGTGTCTCTCTCTCTCTACCATCTTTAAATGTATCCTGGTGTCTCTCTCTCTCTCTCTCTCTGCCATCTTTAAATGTATCCTGGTGTCTCTCTCTCTCTCTCTCTCTACCATCTTTAAATGTATCCTGGTGTCTCTCTCTCTCTACCATCTTTAAATGTATCCTGGTGTCTCTCTCTCTCTACCATCTTTAAATGTATCCTGGTGTCTCTCTCTCTCTCTACCATCTTTAAATGTATCCTGGTGTCTCTCTCTCTCTCTCTACCATCTTTAAATATATCCTGGTGTCTCTCTACCATCTTTAAATGCATCCTGGTGTCTCTCTCTCTCTCTACCATCTTTAAATGTATCCTGGTGTCTCTCTCGCTCTACCATCTTTAAATGCATCCTGGTCTCTCTCTCTCTCTCTCTCTCTCTCTCTCTCTCTACCATCTTTAAATGTATCCTGGTCTCTCTCTCTCTCTCTCTCTCTCCTCTCTCTCTACCATCTTTAAATGTATCCTGGTGTCTCTCTCTCTCTCTCTACCATCTTTAAATGTATCCTGGTGTCTCTCTCTCTCTCTCTACCATCTTTAAATGTATCCTGGTGTCTCTCTCTCTCTCTCTACCATCTTTAAATGTATCCTGGTGTCTCTCTCTCTCTCTCTACCATCTTTAAATGTATCCTGGTGTCTCTCTCTCTCTCTCTACCATCTTTAAATGTATCCTGGTGTCTCTCTCTCTCTACCATCTTTAAATGTATCCTGGTGTCTCTCTCTCTCTCTCTCTCTCTCTCTCTCTACCATCTTTAAATGCATCCTGGTCTCTCTCTCTCTCTCTCTCTCTCTCTCTCTCTCTCTCTACCATCTTTAAATGTATCCTTGTGTCTCTCTCTCTCTCTCTACCATCTTTAAATGTATCCTGGTGTCTCTCTCTCTCTCTCTCTCTACCATCTTTAAATGTATCCTGGTCTCTCTCTCTCTCTCTCTACCATCTTTAAATGTATCCTGGTGTCTCTCTCTCTCTACCATCTTTAAATGTATCCTGGTGTCTCTCTCTCTCTCTCTCTCTCTCTCTCTCTACCATCTTTAAATGTATCCTGGTGTCTCTCTCTCTCTCTCTACCATCTTTAAATATATCCTGGTCTCTCTCTCTCTCTCTCTACCATCTTTAAATGTATCCTGGTGTCCTCTCTCTCTCTACCATCTTTAAATGTATCCTGGTGTCTCTCTCTCTCTACCATCTTTAAATGTATCCTGGTGTCTCTCTCTCTCTCTCTCTCTCTACCATCTTTAAATGTATCCTGGTGTCTCTCTCTCTCTCTACCATCTTTAAATGTATCCTGGTGTCTCTCTCTCTCTCTCTACCATCTTTAAATGTATCCTGGTGTCTCTCTCTCTCTCTCTCTACCATCTTTAAATGTATCCTGGTGTCTCTCTCTCTCTCTACCATCTTTAAATGTATCCTGGTGTCTCTCTCTCTCTCTCTACCATCTTTAAATGTATCCTGGTGTCTCTCTCTACCATCTTTAAATGTATCCTGGTGTCTCTCTCTCTCTCTACCATCTTTAAATGTATCCTGGTGTCTGTCTCTCTCTACCATCTTTAAATGTATCCTGGTGTCTCTCTCTCTCTCTCTCTCTCTATACCATCTTTAAATGTATCCTGGTGTCTCTCTCTCTCTACCATCTTTAAATGTATCCTGGTGTCTCTCTCTCTCTACCATCTTTAAATGTATCCTGGTGTCTCTCTCTCTCTCTACCATCTTTAAATGTATCCTGGTGTCTCTCTCTCTCTACCATCTTTAAAATATATCCTGGTGTCTCTCTACCATCTTTAAATGCATCCTGGTGTCTCTCTCTCTCTCTACCATCTTTAAATGTATCCTGGTGTCTCTCTCACTCTACCATCTTTAAATGTATCCTGGTCTCTCTCTCTCTCTCTCTCTCTCTCTCTCTCTCTCTCTACCATCTTTAAATGTATCCTGGTCTCTCTCTCTCTCTCTCTCTCTCTCTCTACCATCTTTAAATGTATCCTGGTGTCTCTCTCTCTCTACCATCTTTAAATGTATCCTGGTGTCTCTCTCTCTCTCTCTCTCTCTCTCTCTACCCATCTTTAAATGCATCCTGGTCTCTCTCTCTCTCTCTCTCTCTCTCTCTACCATCTTTAAATGTATCCTGGTGTCTCTCTCTCTCTCTCTACCATCTTTAAATGTATCCTGGTGTCTCTCTCTCTCTCTCTCTCTACCATCTTTAAATGTATCCTGGTCTCTCTCTCTCTCTCTCTACCATCTTTAAATGTATCCTGGTGTCTCTCTCTCTCTCTCTCTACCATCTTTAAATGTATCCTGGTGTCTCTCTCTCTCTCTCTCTCTCTCTCTCTCTACCATCTTTAAATGTATCCTGGTGTCTCTCTCTCTCTACCATCTTTAAATGTATCCTGGTGTCTCTCTCTCTCTCTACCATCTTTAAATGTATCCTGGTGTCTCTCTCTCTCTCTTACCATCTTTAAATGTATCCTGGTGTCTCTCTCTCTCTCTACCATCTTTAAATGTATCCTGGTGTCTCTCTCTCTCTCTCTCTCTCTACCATCTTTAAATGTATCCTGGTGTCTCTCTCTCTCTACCATCTTTAAATGTATCCTGGTCTCTCTCTCTCTCTCTCTCTCTCTACCATCTTTAAATGTATCCTGGTGTCTCTCTCTCTCTCTCTCTCTCTACCATCTTTAAATGTATCCTGGTGTCTCTCTCTCTCTCTCTCTCTCTCTCTCTACCATCTTTAAATGCATCCTGGTGTCTCTCTCTCTCTCTCTACCATCTTAAATGTATCCTGGTGTCTCTCTCTCTCTACCATCTTTAAATGTATCCTGGTGTCTCTCTCTCTCTCTACCATCTTTAAATGTATCCTGGTGTCTCTCTCTCTCTCTCTCTCTCTACCATCTTTAAATGTATCCTGGTCTCTCTCTCTCTCTACCATCTTTAAATGTATCCTGGTGTCTCTCTCTCTCTACCATCTTTAAATGTATCCTGGTGTCTCTCTCTCTCTCTCTACCATCTTTAAATGTATCCTGGTGTCTCTCTACCATCTTTAAATGCATCCTGGTGTCTCTCTCTCTCTCTCTACCATCTTTAAATGTATCCTGGTGTCTCTCTCTCTCTCTACCATCTTTAAATGTATCCTGGTGTCTCTCTCTCTCTCTACCATCTTTAAATGTATCCTGGTGTCTCTCTCTCTCTCTCTCTCTCTACCATCTTTAAATGATCCTGGTGTCTCTCTCTCTCTCTACCATCTTTAAATGATCCTGGTGCTCTCTCTCTCTACCATCTTTAAATGTATCCTGGTGTCTCTCTCTCTCTCTCTCTCTCTACCATCTTTAAATGTATCCTGGTGTCTCTCTCTCTCTCTACCATCTTTAAATGTATCCTGGTGTCTCTCTCTCTCTCTACCATCTTTAAATGTATCCTGGTGTCTCTCTCTCTCTCTCTACCATCTTTAAATGTATCCTGGTGTCTCTCTCTCTCTACCATCTTTAAATGTATCCTGGTGTCTCTCTCCTCTTTCTGCATCTGGTGTCTCCTTTCTCTACCATCTTTAAATGTATCCTGGTGTCTCTCTCTCTCTCTACCATCTTTAAATGTATCCTGGTGTCTCTCTCTCTCTCTCTCTCTCTCTACCATCTTTAAATGTATCCTGGTGTCTCTCTCTCTCTCTACCATCTTTAAATGTATCCTGGTGTCTCTCTCTCTCTCTACCATCTTTAAATGTATCCTGGTGTCTCTCTCTCTCTACCATCTTTAAATGTATCCTGGTGTCTCTCTCTCTCTACCATCTTTAAATGTATCCTGGTCTCTCTCTCTCTCTCTCTCTCTCTCTCTACCATCTTTAAATGTATCCTGGTGTCTCTCTCTCTACCATCTTTAAATGTATCCTGGTGTCTCTCTCTCTCTACCATCTTTAAATGTATCCTGGTCTCTCTCTCTCTCTCTACCATCTTTAAATGTATCCTGGTGTCTCTCTCTCTCTCTCTCTCTACCATCTTTAAATGTATCCTGGTGTCTCTCTCTCTCTCTTTACCATCTTTAAATGTATCCTGGTGTCTCTCTCTCTCTCTCTACCATCTTTAAATGTATCCTGGTCTCTCTCTCTCTACCATCTTTAAATGTATCCTGGTGCTCTCTCTCTCTCTACCATCTTTAAATGATCCTGGTGTCTCTCTCTCTCTCTACCATCTTTAAATGTATCCTGGTGTCTCTCTCTCTCTACCATCTTTAAATGTATCCTGGTGTCTCTCTCTCTCTCTCTCTCTACCATCTTTAAATGTATCCTGGTGTCTCTCTCTCTCTCTACCATCTTTAAATGTATCCTGGTGTCTCTCTCTCTCTCTCTACCATCTTTAAATGTATCCTGGTGTCTCTCTCTACCATCTTTAAATGTATCCTGGTCTCTCTCTCTCTACCATCTTTAAATGTATCCTGGTGTCTCTCTCTCTCTCTCTACCATCTTTAAATGTATCCTGGTGTCTCTCTCTCTCTCTCTCTCTCTCTCTCTCTACCATCTTTAAATGTATCCTGGTGTCTCTCTCTCTCTCTACCATCTTTAAATGTATCCTGGTGTCTCTCTACCATCTTTAAATGCTATCCTGGTGTCTCTCTCTCTCTCTACCATCTTTAAATGTATCCTGGTGTCTCTCTCACTCTACCATCTTTAAATGTATCCTGGTCTCTCTCTCTCGCTCTCTCTCTCTCTCTACCATCTTTAAATGTATCCTGGTGTCTCTCTCTCTCTCTCTCTCTCTACCATCTTTAAATGTATCCTGGTGTCTCTCTCTCTCTCTCTACCATCTTTAAATGTATCCTGGTGTCTCTCTCTCTCTACCATCTTTAAATGTATCCTGGTGTCTCTCTCTCTCTCTCTCTCTCTACCATCTTTAAATGTATCCTGGTGTCTCTCTCTCTCTCTCTCTCTCTACCATCTTTAAATGTATCCTGGTGTCTCTCTCTCTCTCTCTACCATCTTTAAATGTATCCTGGTGTCTCTCTCTCTCTCTACCATCTTTAAATGTATCCTGGTCTCTCTCTCTCTCTCTCTACCATCTTTAAATGTATCCTGGTGTCTCTCTCTCTCTCTCTCTCTCTCTACCATCTTTAAATGTATCCTGGTGTCTCTCTCTCTCTACCATCTTTAAATGTATCCTGGTGTCTCTCTCTCTCTCTACCATCTTTAAATGTATCCTGGTGTCTCTCTCTCTCTCTCTCTACCATCTTTAAATGTATCCTGGTGTCTCTCTCTCTCTACCATCTTTAAATGTATCCTGGTGTCTCTCTCTCTCTCTCTACCATCTTTAAATATATCCTGGTGTCTCTCTACCATCTTTAAATGCATCCTGGTGTCTCTCTCTCTCTCTACCATCTTTAAATGTATCCTGGTGTCTCTCTACCATCTTTAAATGTATCCTGGTGTCTCTCTCTCTCTCTACCATCTTTAAATGTATCCTGGTGTCTCTCTCTCTCTCTCTACCATCTTTAAATGTATCCTGGTGTCTCTCTACCATCTTTAAATGCATCCTGGTGTCTCTCTCTTCTCTACCATCTTTAAATGCATCCTGGTGTCTCTCTCTCTCTACCATCTTTAAATGTATCCTGGTGTCTCTCTCTCTCTCTCTCTCTCTCTACCATCTTTAAATGTATCCTGGTGTCTCTCTCTCTCTCTACCATCTTTAAATGTATCCTGGTGTCTCTCTCTCTCTCTACCATCTTTAAAGGCATCCTGGTGTCTCTCTCTCTCTCTCTCTCTACCATCTTTAAATGTATCCTGGTGTCTCTCTCTCTCTCTCTACCATCTTTAAATATATCCTGGTGTCTCTCTACCATCTTTAAATGCATCCTGGTGTCTCTCTCTCTCTCTACCATCTTTAAATGCATCCTGGTGTCTCTCTCTCTCTCTACCATCTTTAAATGTATCCTGGTGTCTCTCTCTCTCTACCATCTTTAAATGTATCCTGGTGTCTCTCTCTCTCTCTCTCTCTACCATCTTTAAATGTATCCTGGTGTCTCTCTCTCTCTCTACCATCTTTAAATGTATCCTGGTGTCTCTCTCTCTCTCTACCATCTTTAAATGTATCCTGGTGTCTCTCTCTCTCTACCATCTTTAAATGTATCCTGGTCTCTCTCTCTCTCTCTCTCTCTCTCTCTACCATCTTTAAATGTATCCTGGTGTCTCTCTCTCTCTCATCTTTAAATGTATCCTGGTGTCTCTCTCTCTCTACCATCTTTAAATGTATCCTGGTGTCTCTCTCTCTCTCTCTCTCTCTCTACCATCTTTAAATGTATCCTGGTGTCTCTCTCTCTCTCTCTCTCTCTCTACCATCTTTAAATGTATCCTGGTGTCTCTCTCTCTCTCTCTCTCTACCATCTTTAAATGTATCCTGGTGTCTCTCTCTCTCTCTCTCTCTACCATCTTTAAATGTATCCTGGTGTCTCTCTCTCTCTCTCTACCATCTTTAAATGTATCCTGGTGTCTCTCTCTCTCTCTACCATCTTTAAATGCATCCTGGTGTCTCTCTCTCTCTCTCTACCATCTTTAAATGTATCCTGGTGTCTCTCTCTCTCTCTACCATCTTTAAATGTATCCTGGTGTCTCTCTCTCTCTCTCTACCATCTTTAAATGTATCCTGGTGTCTCTCTCTCTCTCTCTCTACCATCTTTAAATGTATCCTGGTGTCTCTCTCTCTCTCTACCATCTTTAAATGTATCCTGGTGTCTCTCTCTCTCTCTCTACCATCTTTAAATGTATCCTGGTGTCTCTCTCTACCATCTTTAAATGTATCCTGGTGTCTCTCTCTCTCTCTCTACCATCTTTAAATGTATCCTGGTGTCTGTCTCTCTCTACCATCTTTAAATGTATCCTGGTGTCTCTCTCTCTCTCTCTCTCTACCATCTTTAAATGTATCCTGGTGTCTCTCTCTCTCTACCATCTTTAAATGTATCCTGGTGTCTCTCTCTCTCTACCATCTTTAAATGTATCCTGGTGTCTCTCTCTCTCTCTACCATCTTTAAATGTATCCTGGTGTCTCTCTCTCTCTACCATCTTTAAATATATCCTGGTGTCTCTCTACCATCTTTAAATGCATCCTGGTGTCTCTCTCTCTCTCTACCATCTTTAAATGTATCCTGGTGTCTCTCTCACTCTACCATCTTTAAATGTATCCTGGTCTCTCTCTCTCTCTCTCTCTCTCTCTCTCTACCATCTTTAAATGTATCCTGGTCTCTCTCTCTCTCTCTCTCTCTCTCTCTCTCTCTACCATCTTTAAATGTATCCTGGTGTCTCTCTCTCTCTCTCTACCATCTTTAAATGTATCCTGGTGTCTCTCTCTCTCTACCATCTTTAAATGTATCCTGGTGTCTCTCTCTCTCT
This sequence comes from Salmo salar, assembly GCF_965601325.2. Lineage (NCBI taxonomy): Eukaryota > Metazoa > Chordata > Actinopteri > Salmoniformes > Salmonidae > Salmo > Salmo salar. The sequence goes on along the minus strand of NC_138296.1, from coordinate 642,273 downwards.
CTCTCTCTCTACCATCTTTAAATGCATCCTGGTCTCTCTCTCTCTCTCTCTCTCTCTCTCTACCATCTTTAAATGTATCCTGGTGTCTCTCTCTCTCTCTCTACCATCTTTAAATGTATCCTGGTGTCTCTCTCTCTCTCTCTCTCTACCATCTTTAAATGTATCCTGGTCTCTCTCTCTCTCTCTCTACCATCTTTAAATGTATCCTGGTGTCTCTCTCTCTCTCTCTCTCTCTCTACCATCTTTAAATGTATCCTGGTGTCTCTCTCTCTCTCTCTCTCTCTCTCTCTCTCTCTCTCTCTCTACCATCTTTAAATGTATCCTGGTGCTCTCTCTCTCTCTCTACCATCTTTAAATATATCCTGGTCTCTCTCTCTCTACCATCTTTAAATGTATCCTGGTGTCTCTCTCTCTCTCTCTACCATCTTTAAATGTATCCTGGTGTCTCTCTCTCTCTCTTTACCATCTTTAAATGTATCCTGGTGTCTCTCTCTCTCTCTCTCTCTCTCTACCATCTTTAAATGTATCCTGGTGTCTCTCTCTCTCTACCATCTTTAAATGTATCCTGGTGTCTCTCTCTCTCTCTCTCTCTACCATCTTTAAATGTATCCTGGTGTCTCTCTCTCTCTCTACCATCTTTAAATGTATCCTGGTGTCTCTCTCTACCATCTTTAAATGTATCCTGGTGTCTCTCTCTCTCTCTACCATCTTTAAATGTATCCTGGTGTCTCTCTCTCTCTCTCTACCATCTTTAAATGTATCCTGGTGTCTCTCTCTCTCTCTCTCTCTCTCTCTCTACCATCTTTAAATGTATCCTGGTGTCTCTCTCTCTCTCTCTACCATCTTTAAATGTATCCTGGTGTCTCTCTCTCTCTCTCTACCATCTTTAAATGTATCCTGGTGTCTCTCTCTCTCTCTCTACCATCTTTAAATGTATCCTGGTGTCTCTCTCTCTCTACCATCTTTAAATGTATCCTGGTGTCGCTCTCTCTCTCCATCTTTAAATGTATCCTGGTGTCTCTCTCTCTCTCTCTCTCTCTACCATCTTTAAATGTATCCTGGTGTCTCTCTCTCTCTCTCTACCATCTTTAAATGTATCCTGGTGTCTCTCTCTCTCTACCATCTTTAAATGTATCCTGGTGTCTCTCTCTCTCTCTCTACCATCTTTAAATATATCCTGGTGTCTCTCTACCATCTTTAAATGCATCCTGGTGTCTCTCTCTCTCTCTCTACCATCTTTAAATATATCCTGGTGTCTCTCTACCATCTTTAAATGTATCCTGGTGTCTCTCTCTCTCTCTACCATCTTTAAATGTATCCTGGTGTCTCTCTCTCTCTCTCTACCATCTTTAAATATATCCTGGTGTCTCTCTACCATCTTTAAATGCATCCTGGTGTCTCTCTCTCTCTCTACCATCTTTAAATGCATCCTGGTGTCTCTCTCTCTCTACCATCTTTAAATGTATCCTGGTGTCTCTCTCTCTCTCTCTCTCTCTCTACCATCTTTAAATGTATCCTGGTGTCTCTCTCTCTCTCTACCATCTTTAAATGTATCCTGGTGTCTCTCTCTCTCTCTACCATCTTTAAAGGCATCCTGGTGTCTCTCTCTCTCTCTCTCTCTACCATCTTTAAATGTATCCTGGTGTCTCTCTCTCTCTCTCTACCATCTTTAAATATATCCTGGTGTCTCTCTACCATCTTTAAATGCATCCTGGTGTCTCTCTCTCTCTCTACCATCTTTAAATGCATCCTGGTGTCTCTCTCTCTCTACCATCTTTAAATGTATCCTGGTGTCTCTCTCTCTCTCTACCATCTTTAAATGTATCCTGGTGTCTCTCTCTCTCTCTCTACCATCTTTAAATGTATCCTGGTGTCTCTCTCTCTCTCTCTACCATCTTTAAATGTATCCTGGTGTCTCTCTACCATCTTTAAATGCATCCTGGTGTCTCTCTCGCTCTCTCTACCATCTTTAAATGTATCCTGGTCTCTCTCTCTCTCTCTCTCTCTCTCTCTACCATCTTTAAATGTATCCTGGTGTCTCTCTCTCTCCATCTTTAAATGTATCCTGGTGTCTCTCTCTCTCTACCATCTTTAAATGTATCCTGGTGTCTCTCTCTCTCTCTCTCTCTCTCTACCATCTTTAAATGCATCCTGGTCTCTCTCTCTCTCTCTCTCTCTCTCTACCATCTTTAAATGTATCCTGGTGTCTCTCTCTCTCTCTCTACCATCTTTAAATGTATCCTGGTGTCTCTCTCTCTCTACCATCTTTAAATGTATCCTGGTGTCTCTCTCTCTCTACCATCTTTAAATGTATCCTGGTGTCTCTCTCTCTCTCTCTCTCTCTCTACCATCTTTAAATGTATCCTGGTCTCTCTCTCTCTCTCTCTCTCTCTCTCTACCATCTTTAAATGTATCCTGGTGTCTCTCTCTCTCTCTCTCTCTACCATCTTTAAATGTATCCTGGTGTCTCTCTCTCTCTCTCTACCATCTTTAAATGTATCCTGGTGTCTCTCTCTCTCTCTCTACCATCTTTAAATGTATCCTGGTGTCTCTCTACCATCTTTAAATGCATCCTGGTGTCTCTCTCGCTCTCTCTACCATCTTTAAATGTATCCTGGTGTCTCTCTCTCTCTACCATCTTTAAAGGCATCCTGGTGTCTCTCTACCATCTTTAAAGGCATCCTGGTGTCTCTCTCTCTCTTTACCATCTTTAAATGTATCCTGGTGTCTCTCTCTCTCTTTACCATCTTTAAATGTATCCTGGTGTCTCTCTCTCTCTTTACCATCTTTAAATGTATCCTGGTGTCTCTCTCTCTCTCTACCATCTTTAAAGGCATCCTGGTGTCTCTCTCTCTTTACCATCTTTAAATGTATCCTGGTGTCTCTCTCTCTCTCTCTTTACCATCTTTAAATGTATCCTGGTGTCTCTCTCTCTCTCTACCATCTTTAAATGTATCCTGGTGTCTCTCTCTCTCTCTCTACCATCTTTAAATGTATCCTGGTGTCTCTCTCTCTCTCTACCATCTTTAAATGTATCCTGGTGTCTCTCTCTCTCTACCATCTTTAAATGTATCCTGGTGTCTCTCTCTCTCTCTCTCTCTCTCTCTACCATCTTTAAATGTATCCTGGTGTCTCTCTCTCTCTACCATCTTTAAATGCATCCTGGTGTCTTTCTCTCTCTACCATCTTTAAATGTATCCTGGTGTCTCTCTCTCTCTACCATCTTTAAATGTATCCTGGTGTCTCTCTCTCTCTACCATCTTTAAATGTATCCTGGTCTCTCTCTCTCTACCATCTTTAAATGTATCCTGGTGTCTCTCTCTCTCTCTCTCTCTACCATCTTTAAATGTATCCTGGTCTCTCTCTCTCTCTACCATCTTTAAATGTATCCTGGTGTCTCTCTACCATCTTTAAATGTATCCTGGTGTCTCTCTCCGTCTGTCTCAGTGACCAGGGTTCGTTCCCAGGGTTTTGTCTCCCTGTCCTTCCACATTGTGACTAAAGACATGAAGAGACTGGGTTACGACACCACACCTTCCGAGACCGCACACACTCCGTCACACACTGCTGTCGCAGGCATCGGACCCGGAGACCAGCCCTACAGCACGTGATGGAAACACACACACAGGGACCAAGGACTACACCACCTCCTCCCTCCCTCCCTCCCTCCTGTGTGGTCCTCCCTCCTCCCTCCCTGACCCCTGTGTGGCCCTCCCTCCTCCCTCCCTGACCCCTGTGTGGTCCTCCCTCCTCTCTCCCTCCCTCCTGTGTGGTCCTCCCTCCTCCCTCCCTGACCCCTGTGTGGCCCTCCCTCCTCCCTCCCTCCTGTGTGGTCCTCCCTCCCTCCCTCCCTCCTGTGTGGCCCTCCCTCCCTCCTGTGTGGTCCTCCCTCCCTCCCTCCCTCCCTCCTGTGTGGTCCTCCCTCCCTCCCTCCCTCTGTGTGGTCCTCCCTCCCTCCCTCCCTCCCGTGTGGTCCTCCCTCCTCCCTCCCTGACCCCTGTGTGGTCCTCCCTCCTCCCTCCCTGACCCCTGTGTGGCCCTCCCTCCCTCCCTCCTGTGTGGCCCTCCCTCCCTCCTCCCTCCCTCCCTGACCCCTGTGTGGCCCTCCCTCCCTCCCTCCTGTGTGGCCCTCCCTCCCTCCCTCCCTCCCTGACCCCTGTGTGGCCCTCCCTCCCTCCCTCCCTGACCCCTGTGTGGCCCTCCCTCCCTCCCTCCTGTGTGGCCCTCCCTCCCTCCCTCCCTCCTCCCTCCCTGACCCCTGTGTGGTCCTCCCTCCCTCCCTCCCTCCTGTGTGGTCCTCCCTCCCTGACCCCTGTGTGGTCCTCCCTCCTCCCTCCCTCCTCCCTCCCTGACCCCTGTGTGGCCCTCCCTCCCTCCCTCCTGTGTGGCCCTCCCTCCCTGACCCCTGTGTGGTCCTCCCTCCCTCCCTGACCCCTGTGTGGTCCTCCCTCCTCCCTCCCTGACCCCTGTGTGGTCCTCCCTCCTCCCTCCCTGACCCCTGTGTGGTCCTCCCTCCTCCCTCCCTCCTCTCTCCCTGACCCCTGTGTGGTCCTCCCTCCCTCCTCCCTCCCTCCCTCCTGTGTGGTCCTCCCTCCTCCCTCCTTCCCTCCTGTGTGGTCCTCCCTCCTCCCTCCCTGACCCCTGTGCTGAGAGTGGAAGAGGGGGTGTCATTCACACTGATGTAGGACCTGCTGATCCCCTCTGTAATAATCTATCTGGCCTGGGGACATTCATTCAGACCAGGATTCTCTCTGTTGAGCAGCGAGCTGGACAGCTGTTGATGCAGTTGTTAAAATATACATTTCCCCCGTCGACCGATAACAGCCTTTACATGACTGCAAACATTGCTTTTTGTTGTTGTTGTTGTCTACAAACCGTAATTGGATTGAATCCCCCAGCCTCCCCGTTAGTAACCACCCGTAATTGGATTGAATCCCCCAGCCTCCCCGTTAGTAACCACCCGTAATTGGATTGAATCCCCCAGCCTCCCCGTTAGTAACCACCCGTAATTGGATTGAATCCCCCAGCCTCCCCGTTAGTAACCACCCGTAATTGGATTGAATCCCCCAGCCTCCCCGTTAGTAACCACCTGTAATTGGATTGAATCCCCCAGCCTCCCCGTTAGTAACCACCTGTAATTGGATTGAATCCCCCAGCCTCCCCGTTAGTGACCACCTGTAATTGGATTGAATCCCCCAGCCTCCCCGTTAGTAACCACCCGTAATTGGATTGAATCCCCCAGCCTCCCCGTTAGTAACCACCCGTAATTGGATTGAATCCCCCAGCCTCCCCGTTAGTAAGCACCCGTAATTGGATTGAATCCCCCAGCCTCCCCGTTAGTAAGCACCCGTAATTGGATTGAATCCCCCAGCCTCCCCGTTAGTAAGCACCCGTAATTGGATTGAATCCCCCAGCCTCCCCGTTAGTAACCACCCGTAATTGGATTGAATCCCCCAGCCTCCCCGTTAGTAACCACCCGTAATTGGATTGAATCCCCCAGCCTCCCCGTTAGTAACCACCCGTAATTGGATTGAATCCCCCAGCCTCCCCGTTAGTAACCACCCGTAATTGGATTGAATCCCCCAGCCTCCCCGTTAGTAACCACCCGTAATTGGATTGAATCCCCCAGCCTCCCCGTTAGTAACCACCCGTAATTGGATTGAATCCCCCAGCCTCCCCGTTAGTAACCACCCGTAATTGGATTGAATCCCCCAGCCTCCCCGTTAGTAACCACCTGTAATTGGATTGAATCCCCCAGCCTCCCCGTTAGTAACCAGGATGTTGGTAAGTCAATGTGTTCGGCGTCTCGCTCAGGGAAGGTCTAGTTACTGTAGATCCAATCAGATGGGGGTTTTCAGCTGACGTTTTGACAGCGGAGGAGCGGCGTTAATAAGAGCCGTCCAGAGGGGCTCCTGGGGTTTATCCGATGGCTGCACGGAGCGGCGTTAAGATAAATCCTGGTCTCGCTTAGTTTGGATAGTCATTCTCTGTTTTAAATGTTTATTTAACTAGGAAAGTCAGTTAAGAACAAATTCTTATTATTTACAATGACGGTCTACCGGGGAACAGTGGGTTAACTGCCTTGTTCAGGGGGCAGAACGACAGATTTGTACCTTGTCAGCTCGGGGATTCGATCTTGCAATCTTTCGGTTACTAGTCCAACGCTCTAACTAACCACTAGGCTACGCTGTCGTCCCTGTTGATAAGCAACTAGTTAAGGTCAGCAGAAGGATTTACATGTAGCCTTGTAAAACACCTCGATTAGGCTGTTAGGAAAACCTCTGATTTTCAAATCTGAGCGTCTTTATTTTCTAGATATCCTACACTTTCTCCTTCCGAGCGTCTTTATTTTCTAGATATCCTACACTTCCTCCTTCTGAGCGTCTTTATTTTCTAGATATCCTACACTTTCTCCTTCCGAGAGTCTTTATTTTCTAGATATCCTACACTTCCTCCTTCCGAGCGTCTTTATTTTCTAGATATCCTACACTTCCTCCTTCTGAGCGTCTTTATTTTCTAGGTATCCTACACTTCCTCCTTTGAGAGTTTTAACGCCAGTAGGACGGGGTTAAAACGCTTGATCTGATGTTGTAATTTTGACTGATAATAAAAAACGTACTGTGTTTTATAACAAGGTGTCGTCTGCGTTGTGTCTCTCTACTACCTGTGTTTCCGTCTCACTGTATTACAGTAGAAGGTCACGGGGGTCACGGACCGTAGCCCAAATGTTTCTCAACGGGTAAACCGTTTAACTCTTAGCAACTAAAACGGAAGCAAACAACCTGGACCTGAATTTGTCCAATAGAAACTCTGTTTCTTCTTTTCCGTCGCAAAACGTTTAAGAGACGAATGAATAAACCCATGGTTATACTGTGTTTCCAGCTGCACATCAGTAACACACACACACACACACGAGAGAGACAGGCCACACACACACACGAGAGAGACAGGCCACACACACACACACGAGAGAGACAGGCCACACACACACACGAGAGAGACAGGCCACACACACACACGAGAGAGACAGGCCACACACACACGAGAGACAGGCCACACACACACGAGAGACAGGCCACACACACACACACGAGAGACAGGCCACACACACACACGAGAGACAGGCCACACACACACACGAGAGACAGGCCACACACACACGAGAGAGACAGAGAAACGGAGACGTCAGCGCTTAAAGAGATCCATTTTATTGGTCCGTAGCAGGTCCAGGTGTAGCTGGCGCCCCGCGGGTTTTAGACTGGTGTAAATATGCCCCTCCCTCCCCACACTGATCCTATAAAACCCAGGAAGGAATGACAGAATAAACAGACCACAATATATAATATAATGTTACAATAATACAAATGATATAAATTATATTGTGAAACAGGTTAGCATTACCATCCGCACACAAGCAGCTCCCAAGATATATTAAGGTGTAAATAAAGATGAGAGTGAGAACATTGGAATAATACAGAAATCTGAACATGGGACGCTTTCAGACAGGAAGGAGTGTCATAATGTTGTCTGTGAAGTCCAGTAACCACACTGTTGTCTGTGAAGCCCAGTAACCTCAGAAAGGGTCCTGTCTGTCTCAGCTGTAATACCAGTCTACAGGGTAACAGTCTGGTGGTCCAGTCTACAGGGTAACAGTCTGGTGGTCCAGTCTACAGGGTAACAGTCTGGTGGTCCAGTCTACAGGGTAACAGTCTGGTGGTCCAGTCTACAGGGTAACAGTCTGGTGGTCCAGTCTACAGGGTAACAGTCTGCTGGTCCAGTCTACAGGGTAACAGTCTGCTGGTCCAGTCTACAGGGTAACAGTCTGCTGGTCCAGTCTACAGGGTAACAGTCTGCTGGTCCAGTCTACAGGGTAACAGTCTGCTGGTCCAGTCTACAGGGTAACAGTCTGCTGGTCCAGTCTACAGGGTAACAGTCTGCTGGTCCAGTCTACAGGGTAACAGTCTGCTGGTCCAGTCTACAGGGTAACAGTCTGCTGGTCCAGTCTACAGGGTAACAGTCTGCTGGTCCAGTCTACAGGGTAACAGTCTGCTGGTCCAGTCTACAGGGTAACAGTCTGCTGGTCCAGTCTACAGGGTAACAGTCTGCTGGTCCAGTCTACAGGGTAACAGTCTGCTGGTCCAGTCTACAGGGTAACAGTCTGCTGGTCCAGTCTACAGGGTAACAGTCTGCTGGTCCAGTCTACAGGGTAACAGTCTGGTGGTCCAGTCTACAGGGTAACAGTCTGGTGGTCCAGTCTACAGGGTAACAGTCTGGTGGTCCAGTCTACAGGGTAACAGTCTGGTGGTCCAGTCTACAGGGTAACAGTCTGCTGGTCCAGTCTACAGGGTAACAGTCTGCTGGTCCAGTCTACAGGGTAGGAGGGGAACAGTCTACATGGTAGGAGGGTAACAGTCTGGTGGTCCAGTCTACAGGGTAACAGTCTGGTGGTCCAGTCTACAGGGTAACAGTCTGCTGGTCCAGTCTACAGGGTAACAGTCTGGTGGTCCAGTCTACAGGGTAACAGTCTGGTGGTCCAGTCTACAGGGTAACAGTCTGGTGGTCCAGTCTACAGGGTAACAGTCTGGTGGTCCAGTCTACAGGGTAACAGTCTGCTGGTCCAGTCTACAGGGTAACAGTCTGCTGGTCCAGTCTACAGGGTAACAGTCTGCTGGTCCAGTCTACAGGGTAACAGTCTGCTGGTCCAGTCTACAGGGTAACAGTCTGCTGGTCCAGTCTACAGGGTAACAGTCTGCTGGTCCAGTCTACAGGGTAACAGTCTGCTGGTCCAGTCTACAGGGTAACAGTCTGCTGGTCCAGTCTACAGGGTAACAGTCTGCTGGTCCAGTCTACAGGGTAACAGTCTGCTGGTCCAGTCTACAGGGTAACAGTCTGCTGGTCCAGTCTACAGGGTAACAGTCTGCTGGTCCAGTCTACAGGGTAACAGTCTGCTGGTCCAGTCTACAGGGTAACAGTCTGCTGGTCCAGTCTACAGGGTAACAGTCTGCTGGTCCAGTCTACAGGGTAACAGTCTGCTGGTCCAGTCTACAGGGTAACAGTCTGCTGGTCCAGTCTACAGGGTAACAGTCTGCTGGTCCAGTCTACAGGGTAACAGTCTGCTGGTCCAGTCTACAGGGTAACAGTCTGCTGGTCCAGTCTACAGGGTAACAGTCTGCTGGTCCAGTCTACAGGGTAACAGTCTGCTGGTCCAGTCTACAGGGTAACAGTCTGCTGGTCCAGTCTACAGGGTAACAGTCTGGTGGTCCAGTCTACAGGGTAACAGTCTGGTGGTCCAGTCTACAGGGTAACAGTCTGGTGGTCCAGTCTACAGGGTAACAGTCTGGTGGTCCAGTCTACAGGGTAACAGTCTGGTGGTCCAGTCTACAGGGTAACAGTCTGGTGGTCCAGTCTACAGGGTAACAGTCTGGTGGTCCAGTCTACAGGGTAACAGTCTGGTGGTCCAGTCTACAGGGTAACAGTCTGCTGGTCCAGTCTACAGGGTAACAGTCTGCTGGTCCAGTCTACAGGGTAACAGTCTGGTGGTCCAGTCTACAGGGTAACAGTCTGCTGGTCCAGTCTACAGGGTAACAGTCTGCTGGTCCAGTCTACAGGGTAACAGTCTGGTGGTCCAGTCTACAGGGTAACAGTCTGCTGGTCCAGTCTACAGGGTAACAGTCTGCTGGTCCAGTCTACATGGTTTAGCTTATAAAACGGTCCAGAAACACAGAAAGGCGTTAAAATGAATTTCCATTTAACAGTCAATAAGACAAGTCGTAAACAACAACAGTTTGTCTGTCAGGTGTCCTGCCGTCCCTGTTGGTTAGTAAAGTGTCCCAACGGTGGCCTGTCTAGGACAGGTCAGTTACAGACAGACAGACAGGTTGTGTAGTCTAGGACAGGTCAGTTCCAGACAGACAGACAGGTTGTGTAGTCTAGGACAGGTCCGTTACAGACAGACAGGTTGTGTAGTCTAGGACAGGTCAGTTCCAGACAGACAGACAGGTTGTGTAGTCTAGGACAGGTCAGTTCCAGACAGACAGACAGGTTGTGTAGTCTAGGACAGGTCCGTTACAGACAGACAGGTTGTGTAGTCTAGGACAGGTCCGTTACAGACAGACAGACAGGTTGTGTAGTCTAGGACAGGTCAGTTCCAGACAGACAGACAGACAGGTTGTGTAGTCTAGGACAGGTCAGTTCCAGACAGACAGACAGACAGGTTGTGTAGTCTAGGACAGGTCAGTGACAGACAGACAGACAGGTTGTGTAGTCTAGGACAGGTCCGTTACAGACAGACAGACAGACAGGTTGTGTAGTCTAGGACAGGTCAGTCACAGACAGACAGACAGGTTGTGTAGTCTAGGACAGGTCAGTTACAGACAGACAGACAGGTTGTGTAGTCTAGGACAGGTCAGTTCCAGACAGACAGACAGACAGGTTGTGTAGTCTAGGACAGGTCCGTTACAGACAGACAGACAGACAGACAGGTTGTGTAGTCTAGGACAGGTCAGTCACAGACAGACAGACAGACAGACAGGTTGTGTAGTCTAGGACAGGTCAGTTCCAGACAGACAGACAGACAGGTTGTGTAGTCTAGGACAGGTCCGTTACAGACAGACAGACAGACAGGTTGTGTAGTCTAGGACAGGTCAGTCACAGACAGACAGACAGACAGACAGGTTGTGTAGTCTAGGACAGGTCAGTTCCAGACAGACAGACAGACAGGTTGTGTAGTCTAGGACAGGTCAGTCACAGACAGACAGACAGACAGGTTGTGTAGTCTAGGACAGGTCCGTCACAGACAGACAGGTTGTGTAGTCTAGGACAGGTCAGTCACAGACAGACAGACAGACAGGTTGTGTAGTCTAGGACAGGTCCGTTACAGACAGACAGTCTAGGACAGGTCAACGACAGACAGGCTGTGTAGTGACAGACAGCTGATATGAACAGTGATTAGAGTGTAGTAATAACAATAGAAAAGAGGATTACGACAGTGACATTAAAGACCAACATTTATCCCCCGTTAACCACAGTCCTGGAATCAGATGTTAACTCCTGTCTACATAGTGGAGGTTAGGGACCCCCGTTAACCACAGTCCTGGAATCAGATGTTAACTCCTGTCTCTACATAGTGGAGGTTAGGACCCCCGTTAACCACAGTCCTGGAATCAGATGTTAACTCCTGTCTCTACATAGTGGAGGTTAGGACCCCCGTTAACCACAGTCCTGGAATCAGATGTTAACTCCTGTCTCTACATAGTGGAGGTTAGGACCCCCTGTTAACCACAGTCCTGGAATCAGATGTTAACTCCTGTCTCTACATAGTGGAGGTTAGGACCCCCGTTAACCACAGTCCTGGAATCAGATGTTAACTCCTGTCTACATAGTGGAGGTTAGGACCCCCGTTAACCACAGTCCTGGAATCAGATGTTAACTCCTGTCTCTACATAGTGGAGGTTAGACCCCCGTTAACCACAGTCCTGGAATCAGATGTTAACTCCTGTCTCTACATAGTGGAGGTTAGGACCCCCGTTAACCACAGTCCTGGAATCAGATGTTAACTCCTGTCTCTACATAGTGGAGGTTAGGACCCCCCGTTAACCACAGTCCTGGAATCAGATGTTAACTCCCGTCTCTACATAGTGGAGGTTAGGACCCCCGTTAACCACAGTCCTGGAATCAGATGTTAACTCCCGTCTCTACATAGTGGAGGTTAGGACCCCCGTTAACCACAGTCCTGGAATCAGATGTTAACTCCTGTCTCTACATAGTGGAGGTTAGACCCCCGTTAACCACAGTCCTGGAATCAGATGTTAACTCCTGTCTCTACATAGTGGAGGTTAGGGACCCCCGTTAACCACAGTCCTGGAATCAGATGTTAACTCCTGTCTCTACATAGTGGAGGTTAGGACCCCCCGTTAACCACAGTCCTGGAATCAGATGTTAACTCCCGTCTCTACATAGTGGAGGTTAGGACCCCCCGTTAACCACAGTCCTGGAATCAGATGTTAACTCCCGTCTCTACATAGTGGAGGTTAGGACCCCCGTTAACCACAGTCCTGGAATCAGATGTTAACTCCTGTCTCTACATAGTGGAGGTTAGACCCCCGTTAACCACAGTCCTGGAATCAGATGTTAACTCCTGTCTCTACATAGTGGAGGTTAGGGACCCCCTGTTAACCACAGTCCTGGAATCAGATGTTAACTCCTGTCTCTACATAGTGGAGGTTAGGGACCCCCCGTTAACCACAGTCCTGGAATCAGATGTTAACTCCTGTCTCTACATAGTGGAGGTTAGGGACCCCCCGTTAACCACAGTCCTGGAATCAGATGTTAACTCCTGTCTCTACATAGTGGAGGTTAGGACCCCCTGTTAACCACAGTCCTGGAATCAGATGTTAACTCCTGTCTACATAGTGGAGGTTAGGGACCCCCGTTAACCACAGTCCTGGAATCAGATGTTAACTCCTGTCTCTACATAGTGGAGGTTAGGGACCCCCCGTTAACCACAGTCCTGGAATCAGATGTTAACTCCTGTCTACATAGTGGAGGTTAGACCCCCCGTTAACCACAGTCCTGGAATCAGATGTTAACTCCTGTCTACATAGTGGAGGTTAGGGACCCCCCGTTAACCACAGTCCTGGAATCAGATGTTAACTCCTGTCTCTACATAGTGGAGGTTAGGACCCCCGTTAACCACAGTCCTGGAATCAGATGTTAACTCCCGTCTCTACATAGTGGAGGTTAGGACCCCCGTTAACCACAGTCCTGGAATCAGATGTTAACTCCTGTCTCTACATAGTGGAGGTTAGGACCCCCGTTAACCACAGTCCTGGAATCAGATGTTAACTCCTGTCTCTACATAGTGGAGGTTAGGACCCCCTGTTAACCACAGTCCTGGAATCAGATGTTAACTCCCGTCTCTACATAGTGGAGGTTAGGACCCCCGTTAACCACAGTCCTGGAATCAGATGTTAACTCCTGTCTACATAGTGGAGGTTAGACCCCCGTTAACCACAGTCCTGGAATCAGATGTTAACTCCTGTCTCTACATAGTGGAGGTTAGGACCCCCTGTTAACCACAGTCCTGGAATCAGATCTTAACTCCTGTCTCTACATAGTGGAGGTTAGGACCCCCGTTAACCACAGTCCTGGAATCAGATGTTAACTCCCGTCTCTACATAGTGGAGGTTAGGGACCCCCCGTTAACCACAGTCCTGGAATCAGATGTTAACTCCTGTCTCTACATAGTGGAGGTTAGGGACCCCCCGTTAACCACAGTCCTGGAATCAGATGTTAACTCCTGTCTACATAGTGGAGGTTAGACCCCCGTTAACCACAGTCCTGGAATCAGATGTTAACTCCTGTCTCTACATAGTGGAGGTTAGACCCCCGTTAACCACAGTCCTGGAATCAGATGTTAACTCCTGTCTCTACATAGTGGAGGTTAGGGACCCCCCGTTAACCACAGTCCTGGAATCAGATGTTAACTCCTGTCTCTACATAGTGGAGGTTAGACCCCCGTTAACCACAGTCCTGGAATCAGATGTTAACTCCTGTCTCTACATAGTGGAGGTTAGGGACCCCCGTTAACCACAGTCCTGGAATGAGATGTTAACTCCTGTCTCTACATAGTGGAGGTTAGGACCCCCCGTTAACCACAGTCCTGGAATCAGATGTTAACTCCTGTCTACATAGTGGAGGTTAGACCCCCGTTAACCACAGTCCTGGAATCAGATGTTAACTCCTGTCTACATAGTGGAGGTTAGACCCCCGTTAACCACAGTCCTGGAATCAGATGTTAACTAGGTTAAGGGATCTGATGCTAGATAGACAGAAAGGTTCAACCTCCTCGTTATTCCGTCGACCCCCAGACAGGGGGGGGGGGGGGCCCTGATGAACTCCAGACAGGGGGGGGGGCCCTAATGAACTCCAGCCGGGGGGGGGGGGGGCCCTAATGAACTCCAGACGGGGGGGGGGGGGGGGCCCTGATGAACTCCAGCCGGGGGGGGGGGCCCTGATGAACTCCAGCCGGGGGGGGGGGGGGCCCTAATGAACTCCAGACAGGGGGGGGGGGCCCTAATGAACTCCAGACAGGGGGGGGGCCCTAATGAACTCCAGACAGGGGGGGGGGGCCCTAATGAACTCCAGACAGTTGTACAATAACAGATGTCAACAGAAACCAAATCCCTTGTGTCTTTCACTCCCAAATAAACACCGTCTCTCCCTCTTTCTGAGAAAGTTGATCCACTCCGGTCACCAGTTCATATATACACGCTGACCTCAGGGGTTAAAGTTCATGTACATATTGACCTCAGGGGTTAAAGTTCATATACACGTTGACCTCGGGGTTGCTGTGTGTCAGGGTCATAGGTCAGGGTCCTAAGCAGTGACCTCAGAAGTTGTGGCCGGTAACGGGAGGAGGGACACAGTGTACCGGACAGTGGAGTCGTCTCCAGCTAAGGACTAACGGTGAAGCAACAGTCACAGCTAAATGAGCATGTGCAAAATCCCTGCTTAGTACACACACACACCCCTCACCGGGGCTGTAGAAGTTTAGTTAGATTCACTCTGTGATCAGAGACGAGCTTTAAAAAAACAGTCAGAACAGCCAGGAATACTGTCTACAGGACACAGTCTCTGAGCTGAGAGAGGAGAGGGGGAAGAGAGAGAGAGAGAGAGGAGCGGGGAAGAGAGAGAGAGAGAGAGGAGCGGGGAAGAGAGAGAGAGAGAGGAGCGGGGAAGAGAGAGAGAGAGAGGAGCGGGGAAGAGAGAGAGAGAGAGGAGCGGGGAAGAGAGAGAGAGAGAGGAGCGGGGAAGAGAGAGAGAGAGAGGAGCGGGGAAGAGAGAGAGAGAGAGGAGCGGGGAAGAGAGAGAGAGAGGAGAGGGGAAGAGAGAGAGAGAGGAGAGGGGAAGAGAGAGAGAGAGGAGAGGGGAAGAGAGAGAGAGAGAGCGGAAGAGAGAGGAGCGGGGAAGAGAGAGAGAGAGAGGGGAAGAGAGAGGAGCGGGGAAGAGAGAGAGAGAGAGGAGCGGGGAAGAGAGAGAGAGAGAGGGGAAGAGAGAGGAGCGGGGAAGAGAGAGAGAGAGGGGAAGAGAGAGAGAGGAGCGGGGAAGAGAGAGAGAGAGGAAGAGAGAGAGAGGAGCGGGGAAGAGAGAGAGAGAGAGGGGAAGAGAGAGAGAGGAGCGGGGAAGAGAGAGAGAGGAGCGGGGAAGAGAGAGAGAGAGAGGAAACGGGAAGAGAGAGAGAGAGAGGAAACGGGAAGAGAGAGAGGAAACGGGAAGAGAGAGAGGAGAGGAAACGGGAAGAGAGAGAGGAGAGGAAACGGGAAGAGAGAGAGGAGAGGAAACGGGAAGAGAGAGAGGAGAGGAAACGGGAAGAGAGAGAGGAGAGGAAACGGGAAGAGAGGAAACGGCGAGGTGGAAAGACTGAGGAGAGGATTCCAGGGGTGTTGTCGAGGTGTTCCCTCACAACAGGAAGGGGTTGGTGGTCCCAGGAGGATGTGTGCCCGCTGTGGGGGGCAGAGCTGAACTGAACAGGGGCTGGGACATAGACACAGAGGTTGGGATACCCCCCATCCCTCCAATCCCGGGGACCATGTGGCCCGTCAGGGGGACCATCCCCAGGGGCTGGGGTGGTGGCAAGGAGGAGAGGGGCAGAGGGTCTGCCATGGAGGACAAGCTGCTAAACCCTGCACCACCTCCCAGACTCAGGCCTGGCATAGGGCTGATCCTCATCTGGTTTAAGGTAGGGGGGTTAGGCTGGCCCATCTGGAACGGGTTGGCCTGGGGGGCGGCTACAGGGACTAAGGAAATCACAGGAAGAGACAAACAGAACAGAGAGAAGACATCAGCAAAACACCAGAGAGATTGACTCAGTGAGCATAGCCTTGCTATTGAGAAAGGTCGTCCGTAGGCAGACCTGGCTCTCAAGAGAAGACAGGCTATGTGCAACACTGCCCACAAAATGAGGTGGAAACTGAGCTGCACTTCCTAAACCTCCTGCCAAATGTATGACCATATTAGAGACACATATTTCCCTCAGATTACACAGATCCACAAATAACTCGAAAACAAACCCGATTTTGATAAACTCTCATATCTACTGGGTGAAATACCACAGTGTTCCATCACAGCAGCAAGATGTGTGACCTGTTGCCACAAGAAAAGGGCAACCAGTGAAGAACAAACACCTTTGTAAATACAACCCATATTTATGTTGATTTATCTTCCATTTTGTACTTTAACTATTTGCAAAACACTGTATATAGACAATGGTATTTTAAATGTATTTATTCTTCTTTGAGTGTAAATGTTTACTGTTTATTATCTACTTCACTTGCTTTGGCAACGTTAACACATGTTTTCCATGACAATAAAGACCCTTAAATTGAGAGAGAGAGATTGTATTCAAACTCAACAAGTTTCAACATCTGTCTCTGTATTGTGTGTGTGTGTGTGTGTGTGTGTGTGTGTGTGTGTGTGTGTGTGTGTGTGTGTGTGTGTGTGTGTGTGTGTGTGTGTGTGTGTGTGTGTGTGTGTACCACAGAAGTTTCCCAAACTCAGTCCTGGGGGGGAACCCCCAAGGGGAACACGGTTTGGGTTTTTGGTTTCCTACCACGACACACCTGATTTAAATAAAAACTCATCATCATCATCATCATCAAGCTTTGATCAGTTGAATCAGCTGTGTAGTGGTCAGGGGCCCAAAACCCCAAACCGTGTTCCCCTTGGGGTTCCCCCAGGACTGAGTTTTGGGGAACCCTGATGTACCATCTGTCCAGTACTGGGTGTTCGGTACGGTGGTCGGTACCTGCGGCAGCGAGGAAGGGGTTGACTACAGGAGCAGGCTGAGGAGGCTTGGTGACCAGTGAGTCCAGGTTGACCAATGCTGCATTAGGACCCAGGAAGGACTCTGGGGTCTTCCTGCTGGGGAGAGGGTCAAACAGGTCCTCGGTACCGCTAGTCAGGGAGGAGAGACCCCGACCATCACCTGGAGGATTACAGAGAGACAGGTTACCTCTGGCTGTCTCCACGGTTAAGGAGGGTTACAGAGAGAGAGACAGGTTACCTCTGGCTGTCTCCACAGTTAAGGAGGATTACAGACAGACAGAGACTCCTGTCTCAGCCTCCAGTATTTATGCTGCAGTAGTTTATGTGTCTGGGGGCTAGGGTCAGTCTGTTATATCTAGTGTCGTGTGTGAATCTAACCTGTCTAGGGTAAGGG
This sequence comes from Salmo salar, assembly GCF_965601325.2. NCBI lineage: Eukaryota > Metazoa > Chordata > Actinopteri > Salmoniformes > Salmonidae > Salmo > Salmo salar. The sequence goes on along the minus strand of NC_138296.1, from coordinate 625,055 downwards.
GAAGTATTTTGAGGTCCGGATGAAAAGCGTGCCCAAAGTAAGCTGCCTGCTACTCAGGCCCAAAAGCTAGGATATGCATATAATTGGTAGATTTGGATAGAAAACACTAACGTTTCTAAACTGTTAAAATAATGTCTGTGAGTATAACAGAACTGATATGGCAGGCGAAACCCCAAGGACAAACCATCCCCCCAAAAATATAAAAAAATAAATAAAAAAATAATCAACCTACCCCTATATTCAATGGCTATCACTTTTATTATAAGGCCAAGTCCTCCCAGATTGCAGTTCCTAGGGCTTCCACTAGATGTCAGTCTTAGAAAGAGTTTCAGGCTGGTTTTTGGAAAAATGAGACAGAAATTGTAGTTTTTCCAAGCGCGTTCTTTGGTGTTTTTCTCCGGTAAAAACAATAACGATTCTCCGTCTTAAATTTTATCGTTTATTTACGTATTAGGGTACCTAAGGTTTGATTAAAAACGTTGTTTGACATGTTTGGAAAAGTTTATTAGTAACATTTGGGATTCATTTTGTATGTATTTTGATGGAGGGAAACTGGGTGGATTATTGACTGAAGCGCGGCAGCTAAACTGAGTTTTTATAGATATAAAGAAGGACATTATCGAACAAAAGGACCATTTGTGATGTATCTGGGACCTTTTGGAGTGCCAACAGAAGATCACCAAAGGTAAGGCATTTTCTAAATTGCTATTTCTGACTTTCGTGTCGCACCTGCCTGGTTGAAATATGTTTTTCATGCGTTTGTATTCGGGGCGCTGTCCTCAGATAATTGCAAGGTTTGCTTTCGCCGTGAAGCCTTTTTGAAATCCGACAAAGCGGCTGGATTAACAAGAAGTTATCCAATAACCAATAACCAGACCTTGGTCTCAGCAGGACTCCCTGATCCAATAACCAGATCCCCCTGAACTAAACCCTGGTGTTGAGGCGTAGGGTCCAGCTACTACCGGCTAACTAAACCCTGGTGTTGAGGCGTAGGGTCCAGCTACTACCGGCTAACTAAACCCTGGTGTTGAGGCGTAGGGTCCAGCTACTACCGGCTAACTAAACCCTGGTGTTGAGGCGTAGGGTCCAGCTACTACCGGCTAACTAAACCCTGGTGTTGAGGCGTAGGGTCCAGCTACTATCGGCTAACTAAACCCTGGTGTTGAGGCGTAGGGTCCAGCTACTATCGGCTAACTAAACCCTGGTGTTGAGGTGTAGGGGCTAGCTACTATCGGCTAACTAAACCCTGGTGTTGAGGTGTAGGGGCCAGCTACTACCGGCTAACTAAACCCTGGTGTTGAGGTGTAGGGGCCAGCTACTACCGGCTAACTAAACCCTGGTGTTGAGGTGTAGGGGCCAGCTACTACCGGCTAACTAAACCCTGGTGTTGAGGTGTAGGACCCAGCTACTACCGGCTAACTAAACCCTGGTGTTGAGGCGTAGGACCCGGCTACTACCGGCTAACTAAACCCTGGTGTTGAGGCGTAGGACCCGGCTACTACCGGCTAACTAAACCCTGGTGTTGAGGCGTAGGACCCGGCTACTACCGGCTAACTAAACCCTGGTGTTGAGGCCAGCTACTACCGGCTAACTAAACCCTGGTGTTGAGGTGTAGGGGCCAGCTACTACCGGCTAACTAAACCCTGGTGTTGAGGCGTAGGGGCCAGCTACTACCGGCTAACTAAACCCTGGTGTTGAGGTGTAGGGGCCAGCTACTACCGGCTAACTAAACCCTGGTGTTGAGGTGTAGGGGCCAGCTACTACCGGCTAACTAAACCCTGGTGTTGAGGTGTTGAGGCCAGCTACTACCGGCTAACTAAACCCTGGTGTTGAGGCCAGCTACTACCGGCAAACTAAACCCTGGTGTTGAGGTGTTGAGGCCAGCTACTACCGGCTAACTAAACCCTGGTGTTGAGGCGTAGGGGCCAGCTACTACCGGCTAACTAAACCCTGGTGTTGAGGCGTAGGGGCCAGCTACTACCGGCTAACTAAACCCTGGTGTTGAGGCTAGCTACTACCGGCTAACTAAACCCTGGTGTTGAGGCTAGCTACTACCGGCTAACTAAACCCTGGTGTTGAGGCTAGCTACTACCGGCTAACTAAACCCTGGTGTTGAGGCTAGCTACTACCGGCTAACTAAACCCTGGTGTTGAGGCTAGCTACTACCGGCTAACTAAACCCTGGTGTTGAGGCTAGCTACTACCGGCTAACTAAACCCTGGTGTTGAGGCCAGCTACTACCGGCTAACTAAACCCTGGTGTTGAGGCCAGCTACTACCGGCTAACTAAACCCTGGTGTTGAGGCGTAGGGGCCAGCTACTACCGGCTAACTAAACCCTGGTGTTGAGGCGTAGGGTCCAGCTACTACCGGCTAACTAAACCCTGGTGTTGAGGCGTAGGGTCCAGCTACTACCGGCTAACTAAACCCTGGTGTTGAGGCGTAGGGTCCAGCTACTACCGGCTAACTAAACCCTGGTGTTGAGGCGTAGGGTCCAGCTACTACCGGCTAACTAAACCCTGGTGTTGAGGCGTAGGGTCCAGCTACTACCGGCTAACTAAACCCTGGTGTTGAGGCGTAGGGTCCAGCTACTACCGGCTAACTAAACCCTGGTGTTGAGGCGTAGGGTCCAGCTACTACCGGCTAACTAAACCCTGGTGTTGAGGTGTAGGGGCTAGCTACTATCGGCTAACTAAACCCTGGTGTTGAGGTGTAGGGGCCAGCTACTACCGGCTAACTAAACCCTGGTGTTGAGGCGTAGGGGCCAGCTACTACCGGCTAACTAAACCCTGGTGTTGAGGCGTAGGACCCGGCTACTACCGGCTAACTAAACCCTGGTGTTGAGGCCAGCTACTACCGGCTAACTAAACCCTGGTGTTGAGGCGTAGGGGCCAGCTACTACCGGCTAACTAAACCCTGGTGTTGAGGCGTAGGGGCCAGCTACTACCGGCTAACTAAACCCTGGTGTTGAGGTGTAGGGGCCAGCTACTACCGGCTAACTAAACCCTGGTGTTGAGGTGTAGGGGCCAGCTACTACCGGCTAACTAAACCCTGGTGTTGAGGTGTTGAGGCCAGCTACTACCGGCTAACTAAACCCTGGTGTTGAGGCCAGCTACTACCGGCAAACTAAACCCTGGTGTTGAGGTGTTGAGGCCAGCTACTACCGGCTAACTAAACCCTGGTGTTGAGGCGTAGGGGCCAGCTACTACCGGCTAACTAAACCCTGGTGTTGAGGCGTAGGGGCCAGCTACTACCGGCTAACTAAACCCTGGTGTTGAGGCTAGCTACTACCGGCTAACTAAACCCTGGTGTTGAGGCTAGCTACTACCGGCTAACTAAACCCTGGTGTTGAGGCTAGCTACTACCGGCTAACTAAACCCTGGTGTTGAGGCTAGCTACTACCGGCTAACTAAACCCTGGTGTTGAGGCTAGCTACTACCGGCTAACTAAACCCTGGTGTTGAGGCCAGCTACTACCGGCTAACTAAACCCTGGTGTTGAGGCCAGCTACTACCGGCTAACTAAACCCTGGTGTTGAGGTGTTGAGGCCAGCTACTACCGGCTAACTAAACCCTGGTGTTGAGGTGTAGGGGCCAGCTACTACCGGCTAACTAAACCCTGGTGTTGAGGTGTAGGGGCCAGCTACTACCGGCTAACTAAACCCTGGTGTTGAGGTGTAGGGGCCAGCTACTACCGGCTAACTAAACCCTGGTGTTGAGGTGTAGGGGCCAGCTACTACCGGCTAACTAAACCCTGGTGTTGAGGTGTAGGGGCCAGCTACTACCGGCTAACTAAACCCTGGTGTTGAGGTGTAGGGGCCAGCTACTACCGGCTAACTAAACCCTGGTGTTGAGGTGTAGGGGCCAGCTACTACCGGCTAACTAAACCCTGGTGTTGAGGTGTAGGGGCCAGCTACTACCGGCTAACTAAACCCTGGCGTTGAGGCGTACCTGAGTAGGTGGCATTGGGTCGTGTTCCTCCAGAACCCCAGGGGTCAGGAGCAGCGTTGGTTCCCCAGGGATCACTGCTCTTCATGGGGGCAACAGAGGAGGACGGTGGGCCCCAGGGGTCGACCGGAGCCACTGGTTTTGGGGCTGCACCTGGACACACAGACACAACTCGAGTTTAACCCAGTTCAGTAGACAAGTCATTCCTTCTGTCTGTCCGATTGCCTGTTGCGTCGTTTTCAGGTCAGTACTGTTCTGGACTACTAACATCTCCCCCCCTCCCAGTAGATATATCAGGGCCAGTCTCTCTCTCCCAGTAGATATATCAGGGCCAGTCTCTCTCTCCCAGTAGATATATCAGGGCCAGTCTCTCTCTCCCAGTAGATATATCAGGGCCAGTCTCTCTCTCCCAGTAGATATATCAGGGCCAGTCTCTCCCTCCCAGTAGATATATCAGGGCCAGTCTCTCTCTCCCAGTAGATATATCAGGGCCAGTCTCTCTCTCCCAGTAGATATATCAGGGCCAGTCTCTCTCTCCCAGTAGATATATCAGGGCCAGTCTCTCTCTCCCAGTAGATATATCAGGGCCAGTCTCTCTCTCCCAGTAGATATATCAGGGCCAGTCTCTCTCTCCCAGTAGATATATCAGGTCAGTAGATATATTTAGCAGGGATAGTATAGTATAGCAGGGATAGTATAGTGTAGTATAGTGTAGTGTAGTATAGCAGGGATAGTATAGTCAGTATAGCAGGGATAGTGTAGTGTAGTGTAGTATAGTATAGCAGGGATAGTATAGTATAGTGTAGTGTAGTATAGTATAGTATAGTGTAGTATAGTATAGTCAGTATAGCAGGGATAGTATAGTATAGTCAGTATAGCAGTATAGTACAGTATAGCAGTGTCCCCGCCCTTCCCCGCCCCCTTCCCCGCCGGTCCCCAGTCCCCGCCGGTCCCCGGTCCCCGCCGGTCCCCGGTCCCCTTCCAGTCACTAACCTGTCTTGCCTACTACTTCCTAAAACAACATACTGTGTACTAATCATTCTGCATACCATTTTGAATGCAGTGTTCAGTAAAACTCTGAATACAGGAAGTAACAATCTCAACATCCTCCTCCTACATGATAAACGAGTCATCTAAATGACCACTTGCATCGATTCCCGCCGTTTGTTAAATTATGGGAACAGCTCGTTCCCTAATCTGGATCGTCCCCTAATCTGGATTATCATGCCGTTTGTTAAATTACGGGAACAGCTCGTCCCCTAATCTGGATTATCATGCTGTTTGTTAAATTACGGGAACAGCTCGTCCCCTAATCTGGATTATCATGCTGTTTGTTAAATTACGGGAACAGCTCGTCCCCTAATCTGGATTATCATGCTGTTTGTTAAATTATGGGAACAGCTCGTTCCCTAATCTGGATTATCATGCTGTTTGTTAAATCACGGGAACAGCTCGTCCCTTAATCTGGATTATCATGCCGTTGGTTAAATTACGGGAACAGCTCGTCCCCTAATCTGGATTATCATGCTGTTTGTTAAATTATGGGAACAGCTCGTTCCCTAATCTGGATTATCATGCTGTTTGTTAAATTAAGGGAACAGCTCGTTCCCTAATCTGGATTATCATGCTGTTTGTTAAATTATGGGAACAGCTCGTCCCCTAATCTGGATTATCATGCTGTTTGTTAAATTATGGGAACAGCTCGTCCCCTAATCTGGATTATCATGCTGTTTGTTAAATTACGGGAACAGCTCGTCCCCTAATCTGGATTATCATGCCGTTTGTTAAATTACGGGAACAGCTCGTCCCCTAATCTGGATTATCATGCTGTTTGTTAAATTACGGGAACAGCTCGTCCCCTAATCTGGATTATCATGCTGTTTGTTAAATTACGGGAACAGCTCGTCCCCTAATCTGGATTATCATGCTGTTTGTTAAATTATGGGAACAGCTCGTTCCCTAATCTGGATTATCATGCTGTTTGTTAAATCACGGGAACAGCTCGTCCCTTAATCTGGATTATCATGCCGTTGGTTAAATTACGGGAACAGCTCGTCCCCTAATCTGGATTATCATGCTGTTTGTTAAATTATGGGAACAGCTCGTTCCCTAATCTGGATTATCATGCTGTTTGTTAAATTAAGGGAACAGCTCGTTCCCTAATCTGGATTATCATGCTGTTTGTTAAATTATGGGAACAGCTCGTCCCCTAATCTGGATTATCATGCTGTTTGTTAAATTATGGGAACAGCTCGTCCCCTAATCTGGATTATCATGCTGTTCGTCAAACACATGTTGATAACAAAAAGACGATTCTCTTCCTGATTAGATGAAAAAACCCCAAACTGAGTATTACATCCTGGTATTTAAAGCCCTCCACTATCTATCTACATGTCACATGCTATAAAACGTTATATTTTCACATGACCTGCTATTTAGAGCACAGGTATGGGTATTCAGACACGGTGTGTGTGTGTGTGTGTGTACCGTAGGCCTGCCAGGGATCTGGTGGGGCGGCAGCTCCTCCCGCCCCCCAGGGGTCGGACGAATCCCCCTCTGGTACATCCATCAGATCCAACAGAGAGGACTGGGCCTGCTGGGAGGAGAGAGAGACAGAGAGAGACAGAGAGAGACAGAGAGAGACAGACAGTGAGAGAGACAGAGAGAGAGACAGAGAGAGAGACAGAGAGAGACACAGAGAGAGAGACACAGAGAGAGAGAGACACAGAGAGAGAGACACAGAGAGAGAGACACAGAGAGAGACACAGAGAGAGACACAGAGAGAGACACAGAGAGAGACACAGAGAGAGACACAGAGAGAGACACAGAGAGAGACACAGAGAGAGACAGAGAGAGAGACAGAGAGAGAGACAGAGAGAGAGACAGAGAGAGAGACAGAGAGAGAGACAGAGAGAGAGACAGAGAGAGAGACAGAGAGAGAGACAGAGAGAGAGACAGAGAGAGAGACAGAGAGAGACAGAGAGAGACAGAGAGAGACAGAGAGAGACAGAGAGAGACAGAGAGAGACAGAGAGAGAGACAGAGAGAGAGACAGAGAGAGAGACAGAGAGAGACAGAGACAGAGAGAGACAGAGACAGAGAGAGAGACAGAGAGAGACAGAGAGAGACAGAGAGAGACAGAGAGAGACAGAGAGAGAGACAGAGAGAGAGACAGAGAGAGACAGAGAGAGAGACAGAGAGAGAGACAGAGAGAGACAGAGAGAGACAGAGAGAGACAGAGAGAGAGACAGAGAGAGACAGAGAGAGAGACAGAGAGAGAGACAGAGAGAGAGACAGAGAGAGAGACAGAGAGAGAGACAGAGAGAGACAGAGAGAGACAGAGAGAGACAGAGAGAGACAGAGAGAGACAGAGAGAGACAGAGAGAGACAGAGAGAGACAGAGAGAGACAGAGAGAGACAGAGAGAGACAGAGAGAGACAGAGAGAGACAGAGAGAGACAGAGAGAGAGAGAGAGAAGCACCCGAAAGTCATAAAATTCTGTCCACATTTACTTTTCCTCCGCCAACAAGATGAGTAACGAACAGCGAAATCACTAGTCTGTATCAATCTACTATCCGACCCGTCCTCACATAGTAGACAAGTTGACCTATCCTATTGGTCAGCTTGTTGAGAAAGAAACAGCCTATTTCCCAAACACACTCTGGGGACGATCGATCCCAAAATCACAATAGATGCTAATATGACTAGGGCTATCATCCAACTAGCGCGGGATGATAATATGACCAGGGTTCTCTCTCTCAGCTGTCTGATGGGAGAAAATCTCTCTCTCAGCTGTCTGATGGGAGTGTGTAGCTCTCTCTCTCTCTCAGCTGTCTGATGGGAGTGTGTAGCTCTCTCTCTCTCTCAGCTGTCTGATGGGAGAAAATCTCTCTCTCAGCTGTCTGATGGGAGTGTGTAGCTCTCTCTCTCTCTCAGCTGTCTGATGGGAGAAAATCTCTCTCTCAGCTGTCTGATGGGAGTGTGTATCTCTCTCTCTCTCTCAGCTGTCTGATGGGAGAAAATCTCTCTCTCAGCTGTCTGATGGGAGTGTGTATCTCTCTCTCTCTCTCAGCTGTCTGATGGGAGTGTGTATCTCTCTCTCTCTCTCTCTCTCTCAGCTGTCTGATGGGAGTGTGTATCTCTCTCTCTCTCTCTCTCTCAGCTGTCTGATGGGAGTGTGTATCTCTCTCTCTCTCTCTCTCTCAGCTGTCTGATGGGAGTGTGTATCTCTCTCTCTCTCTCTCTCTCAGCTGTCTGATGGGAGTGTGTATCTCTCTCTCTCTCTCTCTCTCAGCTGTCTGATGGGAGTGTGTATCTCTCTCTCTCTCTCTCTCTCAGCTGTCTGATGGGAGTGTGTATCTCTCTCTCTCTCTCTCTCTCAGCTGTCTGATGGGAGTGTGTATCTCTCTCTCTCTCTCTCTCTCTCAGCTGTCTGATGGGAGTGTGTATCTCTCTCTCTCTCTCTCTCTCAGCTGTCTGATGGGAGTGTGTATCTCTCTCTCTCTCTCTCTCTCAGCTGTCTGATGGGAGTGTGTATCTCTCTCTCTCTCTCTCTCTCTCAGCTGTCTGATGGGAGTGTGTATCTCTCTCTCTCTCTCTCTCTCTCAGCTGTCTGATGGGAGTGTGTATCTCTCTCTCTCTCTCTCTCTCTCAGCTGTCTGATGGGAGTGTGTATCTCTCTCTCTCTCTCTCTCAGCTGTCTGATGGGAGTGTGTATCTCTCTCTCTCTCTCTCTCAGCTGTCTGATGGGAGTGTGTATCTCTCTCTCTCTCTCTCTCAGCTGTCTGATGGGAGTGTGTATCTCTCTCTCTCTCTCTCTCTCAGCTGTCTGATGGGAGTGTGTATCTCTCTCTCTCTCTCTCTCTCAGCTGTCTGATGGGAGTGTGTATCTCTCTCTCTCTCTCTCTCAGCTGTCTGATGGGAGTGTGTATCTCTCTCTCTCTCTCTCTCTCTCAGCTGTCTGATGGGAGTGTGTATCTCTCTCTCTCAGCTGTCTGATGGGAGTGTGTATCTCTCTCTCTCAGCTGTCTGATGGGAGTGTGCATCTCTCTCTCTCAGCTGTCTGATGGGAGTGTGTATCTCTCTCTCTCAGCTGTCTGATGGGAGTGTGTATCTCTCTCTCTCAGCTGTCTGATGGGAGTGTGTATCTCTCTCTCTCAGCTGTCTGATGGGAGTGTGTATCTCTCTCTCTCAGCTGTCTGATGGGAGTGTGTATCTCTCTCTCTCTCTCTCTCAGCTGTCTGATGGGAGTGTGTATCTCTCTCTCTCTCTCTCAGCTGTCTGATGGGAGTGTCTCTCTCTCTCTCTCTCTCTCAGCTGTCTGATGGGAGTGTCTCTCTCTCTCAGCTGTCTGATGGGAGTGTGTATCTCTCTCTCTCTCTCTCAGCTGTCTGATGGGAGTGTCTCTCTCTCTCTCTCTCTCTCAGCTGTCTGATGGGAGTGTCTCTCTCTCTCAGCTGTCTGATGGGAGTGTCTCTCTCTCTCTCTCAGCTGTCTGATGGGAGTGTCTCTCTCTCTCTCTCTCAGCTGTCTGATGGGAGTGTCTCTCTCTCTCAGCTGTCTGATGGGAGTGTCTCTCTCTCTCTCTCAGCTGTCTGATGGGAGTAAAGCTGTCTCTCACTCTCTCTACGTCGACTGGTATATCAAATGGGATTTTTGTTCCTTCTCCTGGACGGCACCCATTTTATTTAATCGGCTTTTAAATACATTTTAAAAATGAGCCCGACTAACGGAAACCCTGAGAAAGCTCTCTGTGTTTCTGTACCTCTCTTTTCTTCTTGGCTAACTTTCCAGAGCCGGTATCACCGAGGGCTTTTCCTTTACGACTCTCCTCTAGCGCCATCTGGAGTCTCAGGTCATCTCCCCGACGCATCCTATCCTCCTACACAGAGACACAGAGACAGAAAGAGACAGAGACAGAGGGACAGAAAGAGACAGAAAGAGACAGAGACAGAGGGACAGAAAGAGACAGAGAGAGAGAGACACAAAGAGAGACAGAGAGAGAGACAGAGAGAGAGACAGAGAGAGAGACAGAGAGAGAGACAGAGAGAGAGACAGAGAGAGAGACAGAGAGAGAGACAGAGAGAGAGACAGAGAGAGAGACAGAGAGAGAG
>NC_138296.1:582500-612500 GCF_965601325.2 Salmo salar | reverse complement strand
TTACTCAATGAAAAGGGGGCAGCACTGAGCCATCTCCCCCTGCAGTACCCCGGACGGCCTTCCATTGGAGTTACTCAATGAAAAGGGGGGCAGCACTAAGCCGTCTCCCCCTGTCTGGTACCTCCACCACACTCACACACTGTTGGGGCGAGTGACTCTGAACTTACAATGGTTCGCCCCAAAGTCGATATATATTGTATTTTGCCTCATGACTCCTACATACTTTGTTGACTACAAAAACTTTCTTTACCCAAAACGTGGGACAGACTGTTTGTTCCAACACTCGGGACTCTGACTTTCTATTGGTTTACACAGACTCTTGGCCTCCCATCCTATTCTAAACCACCTCTCGCCGGCTTTGAGTTCATGTTACCTGATGAAATTGCTGTTACAATAGGATCTTGTAGCCATCTGATGCACATTGAGATGTCATAAATCAGCACTGTAGAGTTCTCCCCTGTCCTCTGCCGTTCCCTGATTGTATTACTGCTGATGATGATGATATCTGGAAATGTCCATATACTCCCTGGCCCATCTACTGTTGCTAGGCCCAATTCTGACTTGTGCTCCGATATCTGCTCTCGTAAAAAGCCTTGGGGTTTTCTGCACGTTAACACTCGGAAGCTCATTACCTAAAATGGATCCATTGAAAGTGTGGGTTCACATCTCCAATCCAGATGTGTTGGTCATTACTGAGATGTGGTTAAGGAAGAGTGTTTTGAATCCTGATGTTTAACCTTTCTGGTTCTAAACTTTTTTTTCGGAAAGACAGATCTTCCAAAGGTGGGGGAGTGGCAATCTTTTACCAAGGATCACCTTCAGTGCTCAGTTGTCTCCACCAAGTCTGTCCCCCAAACAATTTGATTTGCTCGTTTTTAAGCTTTAAAAACTTTCAAATAGCTCTTTGTTGACTGTTGCTGGGTGCTATCGTCCTCCATCAGCACCGGCCTGTACCCCACCGGCCCTCAGCACCGGCCTGGACCCCACCGGCCCTCAGCACCGGCCTGGACCCCACCGGCCCTCAGCACCGGCCCGGACCCCACCGGCCCTCAGCACCGGCCCGGACCCCACCGGCCCTCAGCACCGGCCCGTACCCCACCTGCCCTCAGCACCGGCCCGTACCCCACCTGCCCTCAGCACCGGCCCGTACCCCACCTGCCCTCAGCACCGGCCCGTACCCCACCTGCCCTCAGCACCGGCCCGTACCCCACTTGCCCTCAGCACCGGCCCGTACCCCACCTGCCCTCAGCACCGGCCCGTACCCTACCTGTACCCTACCTGCCCTCAGCACCGGCCCGTACCCTACCTGCCCTCAGCACAGGCCTGTACCCTACCCGCCCTCAGCACAGGCCTGTACCCTACCTGTACCCTACCTGCCCTCAGCACCGGCCTGTACCCTACCTGCCCTCAGCACAGGCCTGTACCCTTTACACTAAGTCTGAATTTGTCCTGCTAGGTGACCTAAACTGGGACATGCTTAAACCACCTGACTAAACCCTAAAGCAATGGGACTCCCTAAATCTTGCTCAGATTATCACCAATCCCACAAGGCTACTCTCCTCAATGTTATCCTCACAAATAATCCTGATAGGTAGGTATCAGTCTGGTGTTTCCTGTAAGGACCTTAGTGATCACTGTTTTACAGCCTGTGTTCGTAATGGCTGCCCAGTGAAACCACCTTTCCTGATTTGTCATAGACGCTTGCTAAACAACTTTAACGAGCAAGCCTTCCCTTCATGACCTGGCCTCTGTGAAATGGTATAGACTCAGCTTGATCCCCTCTGTTGAAGATGCTTGGACCTTATTTTTTATTTTTTTTTCAGTGGTATTGTTAACATAACACGCCCCCATAAAGAAAATGAGAATTAAAAAACAGGTTCAGCTCCTGATTCGACCGTGATCTTGCAGAGTTACTACCACCTCAAGAATTGCATTTGGCAAAAGACTCAGCACACGCATACTCAGGCTGACTGGCTCTCGTTCAGGCAAATGAGAAAAAAGTTCACTCAGGCTATCCGGAAGGCCAAAGTTAGTTACTTTAAGGAGCAGTTCTCTCTCTGTGGGTCTAAACCCAAGAAGTTCTGGAAAACAGTTAAAGACCAGGAGAATAAACCCTCCTCCTCACAGCTGCCCATGTCCCTTAATGTTGATTATGTGGTTGTTACTGACAAGAAGCACATGGCTGAGCTCTTTAATCACCACTTCATTAAGTCAGGATTCCTATTTGACTCAGCCATGCCTCCTTGCCCGTCCAACATTTCCTCATCTCCCACCCCTTCTAATGCGACTAACCCTGATGCTCCTCCCTCTTTTTCCCCTGCCCTGCTACAAAGTTTCTCCCTGCAGGCGGTCACTGAGTCCGAGGTGCCAAAGGAGCTCCTTAAACTTGACCCCCCCAAAAAAACATCTGGGTCAGATGGTTTAGACCCTTTCTTCTTTAAGGTTGCTGCCCCTATCATCGCCAAGCCCTATCTCTAACCTTTATAACCTGTCTCTCCTCTCTGGGGAGGTTCCCATTGCTTGGAAGGCAGCCACGGTTCATCCTTTATTTAAAGGGGGAGATCAAGCTGATCCTAACTGTTATAGGCCTACTTCTATTTTGCCCTGTTCATCAAAAGTGTTGGAAAAACTTATCAATAATCAACTGACTGGCTTTCTTGATGTCTATAGTATTCTCTCTGGTCTGCAATCTGGTTTCCTGCTCAGGTTATGGACGTGTCACTGCAACCTTAAAGGTCCTCAATGATGTCACCATTGCCCTTGATTCTCAGCAATGTTGTGCTTCTATTTTTATTGACTCGGTCAAAGCTTTTGATACGGTAGACCGTTCCGTTCTTGTGGGCCGACTAAGGAGTATTGGTGTCTCTGAGGGGTGTTTGGCCTGGTTTGCTAACTACCTCTCTCAAAGAGTGCAGTGTATAAAGTCAGAACATCTGCTGTCTCAGCCACTGCCTGTCACCAAGGGAGTACCCCAAGGCTTGATCCTAGGCCCCACGCTCTTCTCAATTTACAACAATAACATAGCTCAGGCAGTAGGAAGCTCTCTCATCCATTTATATGCAGATGATACAGTCTTATACTCAGCTGGCCCCTCCCTGGATTTTGTGTTAAACGCTCTACAACAAAGCTTTCTTAGTGTCCAACAAGCTTTCTTTGCCCTTAACCTTGTTCTGAACACCTCCAAAACAAAGGTCATGTGGTTCGGTAAGAAGATTGCCCCTCTCCCCACATGTGTGATTACTACCTCTGAAGGTTTAGAGCTTGATGTAGTCACTTCATACAAGTACTTGGGAGTATGGCTAGACGGTACACTGTCCTTCTCTCAGCACATATCCAAGCTGCAGGCTAAATTTAAATCTAGACTTGGTTCTCTCTTTCGTAATTGCTCCTCTTTCACCCCAGCCGCCAAACGAACCCTGATTCAGATGACCATCCTACCCATGCTAGATTACGGAGACATAATTTATAGATCGGCAGGTAAGTGTGCTCTCGAGCGACTAGATGTTCTTTACCATTCAGCCATCAGATTTGCCACCAATGCTCCTTATAGGACACATCACTGCACTCTATACTCCTCTGTGAACTGGTGATCTCTGTTTCCCCGTCGCAAGACCCACTGGTTGATGCTTATTTATAAAACCCTCTTAGGCCTCACTCCCCCCTATCTGAGATATCTACTGCAGCCCTCATCCTCCACATACAAAAACCCGTTCTGCCAGTCACATTCTGTTAAAGGTCCCCAAAGCGAACACATCCACTGTTCGCTCCTCTTTTCAGTTCGTTGCAGCTAGCGACTGGAACGAGCTGCAACAAACACTCAAGCTGGACAGTTTTATCTCAATCTCTTCATTCAAAGACTCAATCATGGACACTCTTACTGACAGTTGTGGCTGCTTTGTGTGATGTATTGTTGTCTCTACCTTCTTGACCTTTGTGCTGTTGTCTGTGCCTAATAATGTTTGTACCATGCCGTGTTGCGCTGCTGCCACGCTGTGTTGTCGTGTTGCGCTGCTGCCACGCTGTGTTGTCGTGTTGCGTTGCTACGACGCTGTGTTGCTACCATAACTGACTTGCCTAGTTAAATAAAAAGTTAAAATAAAACAAATATATATAGATTTTTTAAAGCACTGAGCTAGCCTGCAACTTCAATTCTTGGAGTACATCAAACTGCACATGTTCAGTCTGATTGAGACTCCATCCTAATCCACTTCCTGTTCAGTCAGACTCCATCCTAATCCACTTCCTGTTCAGTCAGACTCCATCCTAATCCACTTCCTGTTCAGTCAGACTCCATCCTAATCCACTTCCTGTTCAGTCTTCACGTAGGAACGAACAGTGTCAGGTGATCGATGGCTTTGTCCTTTCAGCAAGAAGCTGCAACAAACACACACTGTATCCTAGGAGTCTGTACAGTCCAAGGATGAACACAACTCCCAGCCAGCCAGCCAGCCAGCCAGCCAGCCAGCCAGCCAGCCAGCCAGCCAGCCAGCCAGCCAGCCCTCCTCCCAGCTAGCCAGCCCTCCTCCCAGCCAGCCAGCCAGCCCTCCTCCCAGCCAGCCAGCCAGCCAGCCAGCCAGCCAGCCAGCCAGCCAGCCCTCCTCCCAGCCAGCCAGCCAGCCAGCCAGCCAGCCCTCCTCCCAGCCAGCCAGCCAACCAGCCAGCCCTCCTCCCAGCCAGCCAGCCAACCAGCCAGCCAGCCAGCCAGCCAGCCCTCCTCCCAGCCAGCCAGCCAGCCCTCCTCCCAGCCAGCCAGCCAGCCCTCCTCCCAGCCAGCCAGCCCTCCTCCCAGCCAGCCAGCCAGCCCTCCTCCCAGCCAGCCAGCCAGCCCTCCTCCCAGCAGGCCAACCAGCCAGCCAGCCCTCCTCCCAGCCAGCCAACCAGCCAGCCCTCCTCCCAGCCAGCCAACCAGCCAGCCCTCCTCCCAGCCAGCCAGCCAGCCAGCCAGCCCTCCTCCCAGCCAGCCAGCCCTCCTCCCAGCCAGCCAGCCAGCCCTCCTCCCAGCCAGCCAGCCAGCCCTCCTCCCAGCAGGCCAACCAGCCAGCCAGCCCTCCTCCCAGCCGGCCAGCCAGCCAGCCCTCCTCCCAGCCAGCCAGCCAGCCCTCCTCCCAGCAGGCCAACCAGCCAGCCAGCCCTCCTCCCAGCCAGCCAACCAGCCAGCCCTCCTCCCAGCCAGCCCTCCTCCCAGCCAGCCAGCCCTCCTCCCAGCCAGCCAGCCCTCCTCCCAGCCAGCCAGCCCTCCTCCCAGCCAGCCAGCCCTCCTCCCAGCCAGCCAGCCCTCCTCCCAGCCAGCCAGCCAGCCCTCCTCCCAGCCAGCCAGCCAGCCAGCCAGCCAGCCCTCCTCCCAGCCAGCCAGCCAGCCAGCCAGCCAGCCCTCCTCCCAGCCAGCCCTCCTCCCAGCCAGCCCTCCTCCCAGCCAGCCAGCCAGCCAGCCAGCCCTCCTCCCAGCCAGCCCTCCTCCCAGCCAGCCAGCCAGCCAGCCCTCCTCCCAGCCAGCCAGCCAGCCAGCCAGCCAGCCCTCCTCCCAGCCAGCCCTCCTCCCAGCCAGCCAGCCAGCCAGCCAGCCCTCCTCCCAGCCAGCCAGCCAGCCAGCCCTCCTCCCAGCCAGCCCTCCTCCCAGCCAGCCCTCCTCCCAGCCAGCCAGCCAGCCCTCCTCCCAGCCAGTTAGCCAGCCTACAGACAGAGATCCTAGTGAAGTATAAATATAGCTCTGGTATCTCTCAGTACTACAAACCATGAAAAGGAAAAAAAATAAAAAAAATAAACTGCATTTAATCCGTCATGAAAAGAATAAATATGCTAATGAAGTACTGAAAAAACAAGGATCCTTCCACCTTCAATAATAACCTCATTATATTAACCCGGTCTCATAAAGACAACGCCACACCTTCCATTATATTAACCCGGTCTCATAAAGACAACGCCACACCTTCCATTATATTAACCCCGTCTCATAAAGACAACGCCACACCTTCCGTTATATTAACCCCGTCTCATAAAGACAACGCCACACCTTCCATTATATTAGCCCTGCTCTCATTGGCCAGTGCCTGTCCAGCCTCGTTTCTATTGGCTGATCTCTGCTTCCTTCAGAGTAGGATGATTCAGCTGCTACACAGTTTCCACCACATTTATCATAACCACACACACACACGAGACCTAGGAGCTCCACTGCTGTGACCTAAAGGTCAGAGGTGACTGGGGCCAGAGAGAGAGGAAGTGTTGTTTCTTCTCTCTCTCTCCACGGTGAAGGAGGGATAAACACGGAGCTCTCCAGAGAAGAAGAACAGAGTCCAGCCACGTGAAGGAGGGAAGGGGAACAGATTCCAGTCACGTGAAGGAGGGAAGGGGAACAGATTCCAGTCACGTGAAGGAGGGAAGGGGAACAGATTCCAGTCACGTGAAGGAGAGAAGGGGAACAGATTCCAGTCATGTGAAGGACAGAAGGGGAACAGAGCCTGTGTGTGTGTGTGTGTGTGTGTGTGTGTGTGTGTGTGTGTGTGTGTGTGTGTGTGTGTGTGTGTGTGTAATAGAGTTAGGTCTACTCACAGCCGTGGTAAGATGCAGGTGACCCCTCTGACTTGCCGTACTCCTCGCTGTAGGAGGTCGACAGGTTGGGTTGAGACGAACCTCTGCCAAAACCCTGACCTGGTGTCACCGCCCCTGTAGTGGTTACCTGGGCCATCCTCTCCTTCGTCTTCAGAGCCTGGGAACGCTCACCTGGACAGGACAACATACCATCATCATCACCACTAACCTCACCTGGACAGGACAACATACCATCATCACTAACCTCACCTGGACAGGACAACATACCATCATCATCATCACTAACCTCACCTGGACAGGACAACATACCATCATCACTAACCTCACCTGGACAGGACAACATACCATCATCATCATCACTAACCTCACCTGGACAGGACAACATACCATCATCATCACTAACCTCACCTGGACAGGACAACATACCATCATCATCACTAACCTCACCTGGACAGGACAACATACCATCATCATCATCACTAACCTCACCTGGACAGGACAACATACCATCATCATCATCATCACTAACCTCACCTGGACAGGACAACATACCATCATCATCATCATCACTAACCTCACCTGGACAGGACAACATACCATCATCATCATCATCACTAACCTCACCTGGACAGGACAACATACCATCATCATCATCATCATCACTAACCTCACCTGGACAGGACAACATACCATCATCATCATCACTAACCTCACCTGGACAGGACAACATACCATCATCATCATCATCACTAACCTCACCTGGACAGGACAACATACCATCATCATCATCATCACTAACCTCACCTGGACAGGACAACATACCATCATCATCATCACTAACCTCACCTGGACAGGACAACATACCATCATCATCATCATCATCATCACTAACCTCACCTGGACAGGACAACATACCATCATCATCATCACTAACCTCACCTGGACAGAGTGGTCTATGATAGACAGGACATTACCCCAGACAGGACATTACCCCAGACTAGAATATCTCTGCTGTAACCCAGAAGACAAGGAAGGGAATGTAATCTGTCGAGACTAGAATATCTCTGCTGTAACCAAGAAGACAAGGAAGGGAATGTAATCTGTCGAGACTAGAATATCTCTGCTGTAACCAAGAAGACAAGGAAGGGAATGTAATCTGTCGAGACTAGAATATCTCTGCTGTAACCAAGAAGACAAGGAAGGGAATGTAATCTGTCGAGACTAGAATATCTCTGCTGTAACCAAGAAGACAAGGAAGGGAATGTAATCTGTCGAGACTAGAATAGCTCTGCTGTAATCCAGAAGCTTGATCTTGCCATTGGATACTTCAGCTAGCAAATCAAAATGCAAAGATGTCGCCGTGAGCAAGATATCATTGATTTGACACATCTTTAAGACGTCCTAGTTGTACAAAACTTAGTGTTGTAAGAAGTGGAGGAGAAGGCAGCAACGCCTGGTGTTAAATCCTACTGTCTATTTCTGAAGACACCGGGTTACCGCCCCAGCCTTCAGTACAGTCAACATCAAGCTCCCAGCCTACAGTCCCTCCTCGTCTTTCAGCAGTACCACCTCCCTCTCCCTTCAGCAGTACCACCTCCCTCTCCTGTCAGCAGTACCACCTCCCTCTCCTCTCAGCAGTACCACCTCCCTCTCCTCTCAGCAGTACCACCTCCCTCTCCTCTCAGCAGTACCACCTCCCTCTCCTCTCAGCAGTACCACCTCCCTCTCCTCTCCTTTCAGCAGTACCACCTCCCTCTCCCTCCCTTTCAGCAGTACCACCTCCCTCTCCCCGCCTTTCAGCAGTACCACCTCCCTCTCCTCTCCTTTCAGCAGTACCACCTCCCTCTCCTCTCAGCAGTACCACCTCCCTCTCCTCTCCTTTCAGCAGTACCACCTCCCTCTCCTCTCCTTTCAGCAGTACCACCTCCCTCTCCTCTCCTTTCAGCAGTACCACCTCCCTCTCCTCTCCTTTCAGCAGTACCACCTCCCTCTCCTCTCAGCAGTACGACCTCCCTCTCCCCCCCTTTCAGCAGTACCACCTCCCTCTCCCTCCCTTTCAGCAGTACCACCTCCCTCTCCCCGCCTTTCAGCAGTACCACCTCCCTCTCCCCCCCTTTCAGCAGTACCACCTCCCTCTCCCCGCCTTTCAGCAGTACCACCTCCCTCTCCCCGCCTTTCAGCAGTACCACCTCCCTCTCCTCTCCTTTCAGCAGTACCACCTCCCTCTCCTCTCCTTTCAGCAGTACCACCTCCCTCTCCTCTCAGCAGTACCACCTCCCTCTCCTCTCCTTTCAGCAGTACCACCTCCCTCTCCTCTCCTTTCAGCAGTACCACCTCCCTCTCCTCATCTTTCAGCAGTACCACCTCCCTCTCCTCTCCTTTCAGCAGTACCACCTCCCTCTCCTCATCTTTCAGCAGAACCACCACCTCCCTCCTCTTCCTCACCTTTCAGTCTCTCCTCGTCTTTCAGCAGAACCACCACCTCCCTCCCTCTTCCTCACCTTTCAGTCTCTCCTCATCTTTCAGCAGAACCACCTCCCTCCTCTTCCTCACCTTTCAGTCTCTCCTCATCTTTCAGCAGAACCACCACCTCCCTCCTCTTCCTCACCTTTCAGTCTCTCCTCATCTTTCAGCAGTACCACCACCTCCCTCTTCCTCACCTTTCAGTCTCTCCTCATCTTTCAGCAGAACCACCACCTCCCTCCTCTTCCTCACCTTTCAGTCTCTCCTCGTCTTTCAGCAGAACCACCACCTCCCTCCTCTTCCTCACCTTTCAGTCTCTCCTCGTCTTTCAGCAGTACCACCACCTCCCTCCTCTTCCTCACCTTTCAGTCTCTCCTCGTCTTTCAGCAGAACCACCACCTCCCTCTTCCTCACCTTTCAGTCTCTCCTCATCTTTCAGCAGTACCACCACCTCCCTCTTCCTCACCTTTCAGTCTCTCCTCGTCTTTCAGCAGTACCACCACCTCCCTCCTCTTCCTCACCTTTCAGTCTCTCCTCATCTTTCAGCAGAACCACCACCCTCTTCCTCACCTTTCAGTCTCTCCTCGTCTTTCAGCAGAACCACCACCTCCCCCCTCTTCCTCACCTTTCAGTCTCTCCTCATCTTTCAGCAGTACCACCACCTCCCTCCTCTTCCTCACCTTTCAGTCTCTCCTCATCTTTCAGCAGAACCACCACCCTCTTCCTCACCTTTCAGTCTCTCCTCGTCTTTCAGCAGTACCACCACCTCCCTCCTCTTCCTCACCTTTCAGTCTCATCTTTCAGCAGTACCACCACCTCCCTCCTCTTCCTCACCTTTCAGTCTCTCCTCGTCTTTCAGCAGAACCACCACCTCCCTCTTCCTCACCTTTCAGTCTCTCCTCATCTTCCAGCAGTACCACCTCCCTCCTCTTCCTCACCTTTCAGTCTCTCCTCATCTTTCAGCAGAACCACCACCTCCCTCCTCTTCCTCACCTTTCAGTCTCTCCTCATCTTTCAGCAGAAGCACCACCTCCCTCCTCTTCCTCACCTTTCAGTCTCTCCTCATCTTTCAGCAGTACCACCACCTCCCTCTTCCTCACCTTTCAGTCTCTCCTCGTCTTTCAGCAGAACCACCACCTCCCTCCTCTTCCTCACCTTTCAGTCTCTCCTCGTCTTTCAGCAGTACCACCTCCCTCCTCTTCCTCACCTTTCAGTCTCTCCTCGTCTTTCAGCAGAACCACCACCTCCCTCCTCTTCCTCACCTTTCAGTCTCTCCTCGTCTTTCAGCAGAACCACCAGCTGTTTGCTCTTCTCTCTGACGTTGATTCCCTGGTCCTTTCCGTCTCTGTCGATGTACTGGAAATCCTTCAGAGTCTGAATGGCAAAGATGTTCTCTTTACACTGTAGGGCCACGCGCTCTGACCCCGTCTGGGAAACACACACACACACACACACACACACACACACACACACACACACACACCATATTAAACACTGTAGGGCCACGCGCTCTGACCCCGTCTGGGAAACACACACACACACACACAATATTAAACACTGTAGGGGCCACGCGCTCTGACCCTGTCTGGAAAACACACACACCATATTAAACACTGTAGGGGCCACGCGCTCTGACCCCTGTCTGGGAAACACACACCATATTAAACACTGTAGGGGCCACGCGCTCTGTACCCTGTCTGGGAAACACACACACACACCATATTAAACACTGTAGGGGCCACGCGCTCTGTACCCCGTCTGGGAAACACACACACACACACACCATATTAAACACTGTAGGGGCCACACGCTCTGACCCCTGTCTGGGAAACACACACACACCATATTAAACACTGTAGGGGCCACGCGCTCTGACCCTGTCTGGGAAACACACACACACACACACACCATATTAAACACTGTAGGGGCCACGCGCTCTGTACCCCGTCTGGGAAACACACACACACACACACCATATTAAACACTGTAGGGGCCACACGCTCTGATCCCGTCTGGAAAAATCTCAAAGGGGGTCGAATCCAAACTTGATCTCAGACGTTACATACGGGATACCAGTTAGGATCCTGACCGAAAACGCTCAAAGAAAACCAAGCCAAAACACTAGGATGAATTTCTTTGTTTAGGTTAGGCTGCGTTTCCCCCGTCCGTCAGGAGACTGAAAAGATTGTCACCTGCCCCCCCCCCCCAGATCCTCAAAAAAAGGTTTTTACAGCTGCACCATCGAGAGCATCCTGACCGGTTGCCATCACCGCCTGGTACGGCAACCGCTCTGCATCTGACCCGTAAAAAGGCACTACAGAAAGAGTAGCGCAAACGGGCCCCCCAGTACATCCCCCCCCCCCAAAAAAATAAAAAATAATCAGCATTTCACATTCAAATCCACACTTGTTTTTATTCAAAAACGCAACGTGAGACAAATAACAAGAATAGTAAAGTTGTAGATTTTTTTTTGATTGGTAACAGTTTTACCTTAATCAGGTAGTCGAGCAGCGTCAGCGCCTTGTAAACGTGCCTCCAGTTCTTCCCGTGGTCGTTGAGGCGTCTCCAGATCATGCTCATGATCTCGCTGAACGCCACCACGTTATAGGTCAGGTCGGCCACCTCTGACATCAGAGAGGACGAAGGGCCCCAGGGGTCGTTGGAAGTGGACTCCCGGACTTTCTTCTCCGCGTCGGAGTAATTGTTCACCATGTTCTTCACAGAACGTCTGATAGTGGAGCTAGGCATTGTGGCGGTCTCACACACACACACGCTAGCTACCACGACTGGGACACACAGTCAAGAGTGTGTGTGTGTGTGTGTGTGTGTGTGTGTGTGTGTGAGATGGAGGGGGGAGAGTTTGTGGATACGAATCAGTTCTCGCTGCACTGGCAGCGTCGTGTGTGTGTTGTCACCGTGTCAGAGTGTGTGTGTGTGTGTGTGTTGTCAGAGTGTGTGTGTGTGTGTGTGTGTTGTCAGAGTGTGTGTGTGTGTGTGTGTGTGTGTGTGTGTGTGTGTGTGTGTGTGTGTGTGTGTGTGTGTGTGTGTGTGTGTGTGTTGTCAGAGTGTGAGTGTGTGTTCAGGACGTCTCCGCAGACCAGCAGTGTGTTCCACAGTCGTCCAGACAACAGCCTGTTAGAACCATCTCCACACACACAGCCACGCCGTCACCTGAGGAGAGAGAAGGGGGGGGTTTTAGTACGGCGAGAGAAGGGGGGGAGCAAGAACAAGAAGAGAGAGAGGGGAGCGAACGAACGAACGAAGGGGGAAAGAGAGAGGATGAGCGAAGGGAGAGGGGGGGAAAGAACGAGAGAGAGGGTCATATCAATTTAAGGGACCAGAAATGTGACTCCTGCCAAACCTCCTTCCTCCTGCCTCCCCCCTCCTCACCCTGCCTCCCCCCTCCTGCCAAACCTCACCCTGCCTCCCCCCTCCTGCCAAACCTCCCTCCTCACCCTGCCTCCCCCCTCCTACCAAACCTCCCCTCACCCTGCCTCCCCCCCTCCTGCCAAACCTCACCCTGCCTCCCCCCTCCTGCCAAACCTCCCTCCTCACCCTGCCTCCCCCCTCCTACCAAACCCCCCCATCACCCTGCCAAGCCTCCCTCCTCCTGCCAAACCCCCCCATCACCCTGCCAAGCCTCCCTCCTCCTGCCAAACCTCCTTCCTCCAAACCCCCCTCCTCACCCTGCCTCTCCCCCTGCCTCCCCCCTCCTGCCAAACCTCCCTCTGCCTCTCCCCTCCTCACCTTGCCTCCCCCCTCCTGCCAAACCTCCTTCCTCCCTCCAAACCTCCCTCCTCACCCTGCCTCCCCCCTCCTGCCACTATGAATACAGCACTGACCTAATGACATCTGCTGCTTTAAAAATCACTTACCCACACACACACACACACACACACACACACTAGAGGAAGAGCCCCCATCTGTCTCCCCCCGGAACAACCCCCCCCCCTCCCCAGCGCAGGAGGACTGTACACAGACAGGGTCTGTCAGAGACACAGAGAGAGAGAGAGAGAGAGCGAGAGACAGACAGACAGACAGACAGAGACACAGACAGACAGAGAGAGAGAGACAGAGACAGACAGAGACACAGAGAGAGAGACAGAGAGTGAGACAGAGACACAGAGAGAGAAAGTCTGAGCCTAAACCACACTAGACTATGTAACACAAAGCTTTTACTATCTTCATCCTGGAATAGACAAAGTTTGAGGTCATCTGTCTTTAGACTAAAGAGCAGGAACCCAGACTTCAAAGAAATCAGAAATACAGACATTATCATCCTACAAGAAACAGGCTATAGAGGAGACGGACCCACTGGTTGCCCTCTAGGTTACAGAGAGCTGGTAGTCCCATCCACCACACTACCAGGTGGGTGGTATAGAGGAGACAGACCCACTGGTTTCCCTCTAGGATACCTAGCGCTCGTAGTCCTTCGGCACCGAACCACCAGGTGTAAATTCACAGCCGGTCGTAACTGGGAGACTCATGGGGGGCGGCGCACAATTGGCCCCGGCGTCGTCCGGGTTAAGGGGAGGGTTTGCCGACCCGGACCTCCTCGTCTCATCGTGCTCTAGTGACTCCTTGGACCAGGGCGCCTGCCTGCAAGCTGACTTCTGTCGTCAGTTGGATGGTGTCTTTTCCTCCGAACACATTGGTGCGACTGGCTTTCCGGATTTTAAGGAGAGCACCGTGTCAAGAAGCAGCGCAGTTTGGCAGGGTCGTGTTGTCGCGGAAGACGCATGGCTCTCGGGCCTTCACCTCTCGAGTCCGTTGCAGCGATGAGACAAGATCGTAACTACCAATTGGATAGAAGGATGGCGCCAGCTGCCCTTTTACGAGCTCCTAACCAACTGTGGTATTTTGTACGGTTTTTCCACTCTCTTTGTATCTTATTTTGTACATAACGTAAATGCTACTGTCTCTTATGACCAAAAAAAGAGCTTCACCGAACAGTGATTAAATCACCTTAAACTGGATGAAGAATTTTTTTCACATCATCAACTGTTCAGAGGAGACTGTGGGAATCAGAACTTCATGGTCGAATTGCTGCAAAGAAACCACTACTAAAGGACACCAATAAGAAGAAGAGACATGCTTGGGCCAAGAAACACAAGCAATGGACATTAGACTAGTGGAAATCTGTCCTTTGGTCTGATGAGTCCAAATTTGAGATTTTTGGTTACAACCACCGTGTCTTTGTGAGACGCAGAGTAGGTGAACAGATGATCTCAGCATGTGTGGTTCCCACCGTGAAGCATGGAGGAGGAGGAGGAGTGATGGTGCTTTGCTGGTGACACAGTCAGTGATTTATTTAGATTTCAAGGTACACTTAACCAGCATGGCTACCACAGCGATACATCATCCCATCTGGTTTGCGCTTAGTGAGACCATTTGTTTTTCAACAGTACAATGACCCAACACACCTCCAGGCTGTGTAAGGGCTATTTGACCAAGAAGGAGAGGGATGGAGTGCTGCATGAGATGACCTGGCTTCCACAAATCACCTGACCTCAACCCAATTGAGATGGTTTGGGATGAGTTGGACCAGAGAGTGAAGGAAAAGCAGCCAACAAGTGCTCAGCATATGTGGGAACTCCTTCAAAGACTGTTGGAAAAGCATTCCAGGTGAAACTGGTTGAGAGAATACCAAGAGTGTGCAAAAGCTGTCATCAAGGCAAAGGGTGGCTACTTTGAAGAATCTAAATCTACATGATTCCATGTGTGTTATTTCATAGTTTATGGTCGCCACTATTATTCTACAATATAGAAAATAGTACAAATAAAGAAATGAATGAGAAGGTGTGGGGGAGGTGTATTTGTCAATAACGGCTGGTGTGCGATGTCTAATATTAAGGTAGTCTCTGAGGAGTATACAGTTGAAGTCGGAAGTTTACATACCACTTAGGTTGGAGTCATTAAAACTCGTTTTTCCAACCACTCCACACATTTCTTGTTAATTAACAAACTCTAATTTTGGTAAGTCGGTTAGGACATCTACTTTGGTGCACGAAACAAGTAATTTTTCCAACAACATTTCAAATTCTTAAAATAAAAGTGGTGATCCTAACTGACCTAAGACCGGGAATTTTTACTAGGATTAAATGGTCAGGAATTGTGAAAATCTGAGTTTAAATGTATTTGGCTAAGGGATATGTAAACTTCCGACTTCAACCGTACCACCTCAGTCACCGGCTTCATCAATAAGTGAGGACGTCAGCTACGCCCTCAGACAAACCATCACAGGGAAAGCATCAATACAGGACTAAGATTGAATCCTACTACACCGGCTCCGACGCTCATCGGATGTGGCAGGGGGTTTGCAAACTATTACGGACTACAAAAAGGGAAACCCAGCTGCAAGCTGCCTGGTGACGCGATCGTGCCTACCAGACGGGCTAAATACCTTTTATTGCTCGCTTTCGAGGCAAGCAACACTGAAGCAGGCATGAGAGCACCAGCTGTTCCGGACAACTGTGTGATTACGCTCTCCGTAGCCAATGTGAGCAAGACCTTCAACATTCACAAGGCCACAGGGCCAGACGGATAACCAGGACGTGTACTCAAGAGCATGCGCAGACCAACAGGAAAGGGTCTTTTCAACTTTTCCCGGACCGAGTCTGTAATACCTATATATATATATATGTTTCAAACAGACCACCATAGTCCCTGTGCCCAAGAAAGCGAAGGTAACCTGCCTAAATAACTACCCCCCCCCCCCCGTAGCATGACCAGCCTTTCAAGCTTGCTGCCATCCAGGACCTATATACTAGGCAGTGTCAGAGGAAGACTGGCAGGCGGTAACGGAGCACCAAATCTAGATCCAAAAACAGCATCTACCCCCAATTAGCCATAAGACTCCTGAACAATGAATCAAATGACCTATTTGCATTGACATTGAAAATATTACGAAATAAAAATGATAGAAAAACATGGCGACACGGCCAAATGACTATCGCTCCGTCGCGCTCACCTCGTCATCATGAAGTGCTTGGAGAAGGCTTGTCACGGCCCAGATCAAGGCCAGGCACACTGGACCCACTCCAATTTACCTACCACTCGTAACAGATCCACAAAAGATGCCACTTCCATCACATCTGGACAAGAGGAACACCTCTTGCGAGAATGCCGTTCATTAACGACAGTTCCAAGCATTCAACACTATTTGTTCCCTCCAAGTGCGACACCAAGCTCAGAGCCCCGGGTCTAGACCCTCTGCAACTGGAACCTGGACTTCCTGACGGGGCAGACCAGAGGCAACAAAACGTCTTCTACATTGACTCTGAACAACGGAGCCCCCCAGGGATGTGTTGTCAGTCCTCTGCTGTACTCAGTTCAATTGTAAGCCTGATAACTCCATCCTCCCTATAGGCTGATTCATTGTTGTTTGATTGGTTGGTTAAGGGAACATTCTCCAATCCACATGAGTTAAGTTTCTTGGCGTCCACGTCACCGAGGACATGTCACGGACCAACACTCTTGTCAAGAGGGTGCAACAGCGTCTCTACGTCCTAAGGCTGCTTTAGAAATTTCCGGCCTGCCGCGCCGCCCCCCCCACCCCCGGGGTCCTCGACGCAACGTCGAGAGCGTCCTGACCGGTTGCATCATGGGAATTGCTCCGTCCACGACTGCAAGGCCCCTCCAGCGGGTGGTCCCACCCATCCAGGAAATATACCTTGAAATGGTGCCTGAGGAAGGCATGCAGAATTAAGGACCTCACACACCACAGCCATAAGCTGATCTCTCCCTTTCAGTCATCAGACTGTATCGGAGAATGAGGTCTGTTACCATCAGGTTCAGAGACAGTTTTTATCTACAAGCCATCAGACTGTATCAGAGCATGAGGTCTGATAGAAACTGTCTGAGTCTGTTGGTATCTACAAGCCATCAGACTGCTGAACACTTAAACTGGACTGACCACTTGCTCTGATTCTCCACACCTTAGTACACATGCACACCCACACATCACAACTGATGCTATCAGACTTACTATACAGCTCAATTTATACACTTTCCACCCCACTTCCCCAATACATGTGTAAATATTGGACTATAAAACGGTGCCTTCTTGTATTATACTAATGCAAAATTGTATTATTCTATTCTACTAAGTCTTTTAATTAGTTTCTATTCTTATATTTTATGATTTCTTATTATTGTTGCATTGTCCAGAAGGAACCTGCAAGTAAACATTTCGCTACCATGCGTATCCTGTACATACCACTAATAAAAACTTGAAACATGTAGCAGCTAGCCTAACATGATGCTAACCACTCTAGGCTGTAAAAAAACACACTATGTAGCAGCTAGCCTGGCTAGCCTAGCGTGATGCTAACCACTCTGGGCTGTAAAAAACAAACTATGTAGCAGCTAGCCTGGCTAGCCTAACATGATGCTAACCACTCTGGGCTGTAAAAAAAACACACTATGTAGCAGCTAGCCTGGCTAGCCTAACATGATGCTAACCACTCTGGGCTGTAAAAAACACACTATGTAGCAGCTAGCCTGGCTAGCCTAACATGATGCTAACCACTCTGGGCTGTAAAAACACATCATAAAAAATGGCATCAACGAGTCCATCTGACTCTGGGGAAGTAGATAAAAGGGCCTCATTGCCAAAAATCAGAATGTATCCCTTTATTGATACACTGGGCGGACAACACAATAGGTATTTCTGTGTGTGTGTGTAGTGTGTGTCTAGACAAGCAACCCAGCCAGTTATTTCACCTGTCTAAAAAACCTGATTGTTGGCATCTAGAATGTTACAACTTTACAGATGCAGTAAACTGGGTCATGTTCCGAGTTCCTCATCACTCATATAGATGATATATGCAGCTAATCTCACAACACTACCCCATCCACTGACTATTATCGCTTCATTAAAAAAAAGCATGCAAGAAAATGTTCCAAGCACTGATTTATTCATTAACAGTGCTCAGTGAGCTCCTGCCCAAGTGTCAAGAACTGCTTATCAATTCAATTCAGAGATGAATCCATACTAAACATAATGCAATGTCCAAGCACTCATCTCTCACACCCACCCACCCCTTCCCGTGCCCCTGATCGAGACGTCATTCGTCCTTTTGTCCTCCTCCCCAGCCCAAGACAAAGACGGAAATCCCTCCCTGAGAACCGGCTACAGGTGCATCGGCCTGCCCTTACTCAAACTGATCTCACACACACACACAGAGAGACAATAGCTGCTCCCTAGCCTGGGCAGAGGGGCAGCATCCCGGCTACACCCCAGGGCATTACCGGCTCAGTGTCCTGCACCATGTTACCGTGCTGAGAGATAAAAATGTTACAGCGACTGATGATACATGGTGAAAGCAGCGCCCAAACATTATAGCCATATAGTTAATAACTACATAAAGTGAACATAAGTTAAAATGATGTTCCGCTTTTCAATGTTAACTAGTTACCGAACTGTATGGATAGTTTACTGGAAATATGGTCAGTGGTATTTCTTGCTACACAGTGATTCATCAACCACATCGAAACTGCTGATATTATGAACTAGTTATGAGAAACAACGCTTCCCAGTTGTCTAGTTAGCTCGTTTTTTTCCCACGAAAACAAAAAACGGAGCCAGTAGCTAGTTAGTTAGCTAGGTAGTTAGCTAGTTAGCTAACAACCCTGAATGACACAGCCTCCAAACGGTTACCTA
This sequence comes from Salmo salar, assembly GCF_965601325.2. Taxonomy (NCBI): domain Eukaryota; kingdom Metazoa; phylum Chordata; class Actinopteri; order Salmoniformes; family Salmonidae; genus Salmo; species Salmo salar. Next base: position 593,827 of record NC_138296.1, on the reverse strand, counting down.
AAGCTAAATGATAAACCCAACTTTACTCTCACACACACACACTAGTAGCTTTGTATACAAACTAAAACTAGTGTCTGAAACATTTATTGAGTAAACAGTGAAGTTTTTTTTAAACCAGTTATGTTGGACTAACAAATTAGCATCAACGCCTTTCTTGACATACATCTCTAGCTAGCCGGCTAGTTAGCTAAGCTAGCTAACATTAGCTATTCTTTTTTTTACATTTTCTGTCACATTAAAATTGTTGAGAAACTGTGTGACTTCACTACAACATCTAACTAAATTCATTTAAAAACATGTTCATCTACAAAACTAACTAACTAACAAAAACAAAAAAGTTGTAGTAACGACAGAAACTCCCACCTTTCTCTACAATCCTTCGGTTTAGAGTAAAAAAAAGTGCATTTCAACACATTTGTGTTTAACATGTTTTTAGGATTTATTCAATTGTTGCATTTTATCTGGGTTTAAACATTTAGGGAGTCACCCCCAACACGGTCAAAATGTTCAAAACACAGTAGCTAGGCCACTAGCTAAACTACAACACCTTTCGCGATACTGTTAGCTAGCTAGCCAAAAAGCTAACCTGGTTAGTTAACTAACAGGCTAACGTTAGCTAACTAGCCAGCTAGCTACAAACGATAAAAAGGTAGTAGCAAAAAGCTAACCTTGTTAGCTAACTAACAGGCTAACGTTAGCTAGGTACAACCGATAATACAAAAAGGTGGTAGCAAAAGCTAACCTGGTTAGCTAACTGGCTAACGTTAGCTAGCTATCTAGCTACAAACGATAATAAAAAGGTAGTAGCAAAAAGCTAACCTTGTTAGCTAACTAACTGGCTAACGATAGCTAGCCAGGTTTAAATGCTAGGTGGAGACATCACCCAAAAGCATCCCAAAGCCAAGGCGATTGAACAGCCTGGAAAACAAACAAAAAACAATGAATAACTTACCATTTTCCTTTCGAATTACTCAACAAAACACTGAATATCCAGGATTTTTTTTACAACCCATACGATCAAGAAGTGAACATCAACAAAACAAAACAATAAAACCCAGGAAAGTTGACTTATTTTTGTTGTTTGAAAAAGCTTCTTTTACACCCTTCCCGTAATATGTAGTTTAGTTAGCCAAGCAGGCTTTTTCTTTTTACACGTCTCTGACTCCCTGCTCCTATCAACATGGCGGGCGGTAAAGCTCCTCTCGTCCCGGGAGGGGGGCATGTAGGCGGGGAAGGGTGTGACCAAAGCTGCTTGACTCGCTGATGCAGAAATCATCTCTCTCTCTCTCTGTCCCTCTCTCTCTCTCTCTCTCCTTTCTGAGGAATCCATTCATAACGAAGTCGTTTGAAGCAACAGTGTGCTAAACTAGAGGACATGGGTAGAATGTAAAATATCAACATTTTACTCTCGTATCCTCACTTCCTAGTCTCCTTCCTCAAAACCCCATTGGAGAAGAAGGTCAGAAAGGGACGAGATCTCTGGTTTTGTCATCCGATAGATTTTTGAGAAGGAGGCAAGGATTTAATTAGAGATTTTGTACATGGTGGTTTTTAAGACAACTCAATATGGTGTAATTGCATACCAGCAATTCGGGGTGTTTCTTGATATGGGCGTTCAATGCATAACAGGAACGCCCTTTAATATGACGAAACGCGCATTGGTGGTTGTCATTCGTCAGTTCATTGATACCTGCCATTGGTCAATTCCTGCACTGTCCAACGCTTTTTGGATTTCCTATGTTGAAAAAGCACTAGTTTTAAATGAATGCTTTTTTACATATGACACGAATTGCACTTTTTTATTTTTCTTTGCATGACTCAGTGGATGGCGCATGATCAGAATGAGGATGTATCATTATGTACCGCAATGAAACAGTCTTAATAAACTAAAATAAATATACTATTGTCTAACACCTTAAAAATCGTATTGCATATAGACTACAACAAAACATACTATATTAGACTGTAAAAAAAGGAAATGACAGAGTTAACAGTAATACCGTTTTTTTTTTGGAACGACCAAAGTTCAAAGTTGAAAACATAACACTCCAATGCTGACAAAACAAAGCTAAAATTAGACTGTGTGTGTTTATGTTTGAATTTCTGGGAAAAGTGGGAGTCTATAACTCTGGTGCATTCAGTTATCGTCAGCTAGAAATCTCACAATCTTGAAACGTGATCTCTATTCTCCTGTATACAAATATACAGTAGCATTCGGGAAAGTATTCAGACTCCCTTGAATTTTTTCCCCCACATTTCAGTTTACGTTACAGCCTTATTGTAAAAATTGATTAAATCTACACACAATAACCCATAATGACATCACAATACCCCATAATGACATCACAATACCCCATAATGACATCACAATACCCCATAATGACGTCACAATACACCATAATGACATCACAATACCCCATAACCCTTAACGACAAAGGAAAAACAGGTTTTTAGAAATGTTTGCTAACTTATAAAAACTTTAAAACAGAAATATCACATTTATGTAAGTAAATGGCAGCGATTACAGCCTCAAGTCTTCTTGGGTATGACACTTCAAGCTTGGTGACTACCTGTATTTGGGGAGTTTCTCCCATTCTCCCATTCTTTTCTGCAGATCCTCCCAAGCTCTGTCAGGTTGGATGGGAAGAGTCGCTGCACAGTTAGTTTCAGGTCTCTCCAGAGATGTTCTGGCTGGGCGACTCAATGACATTCTGAGACTTGTCCCTAAACCACTCCTGCATTGTCTTGGCTGTGTGCTTAGGGTCATTGGAGTGCTGCAGAGATGGTTGTCCTTCTGGAAGGTTCTCCCATCTCCACAGAGGAACAATGGAGCTCTGTCAGAGTGACCATCGGGTTCTTGGTCACCTCCCTGACCAAGGTCCTTCTTCGCCGATTGCTTAGTTTGACCAGCACTAGGAGGAGTCTTGGTTGTTCCGAACTTCTTCCATTTCAGAATGATGGAGGCCACTGTGTTCTTGGGGACCTTCAATGCTGCAGAAATGTTTTGGTTCCCTTCCCCAGATCTGTGCCTCGACACAATCCTGTCTCAGAGCTCTACGGACAATTCCTTCGACCTCACGGCTTGGATTTTTGGTTTTATATATATATATATCATTATGACATCATGGATGAATTCTAGAATATACTACACTGCTCAAAAAAATAAAGGGAACACTTAAACAACACAATGTAACTCCAAGTCAATCACACTTCTGTGAAATCAAACTGTCCACTTAGGAAGCAACACTGATTGACAATAAATTTCACATGCTGTTGCCCAAATGGAATAGACAATAGGTGGAAATTATAGGCAATTAGCAAGACACCCCCAATAAAGGAGTGGTTCTGCAGGTGGGGACCACAGACCACTTCTCAGTTCCTATGCTTCCTGGCTGATGTTTTGGTCACTTTTGAATGCTGGCGGTGCTTTCACTCTAGTGGTAGCATGAGACGGAGTCTACAACCCACACAAGTGGCTCAGGCAGTGCAGCTCATCCAGGATAGCACATCAATGCGAGCTGTAGCAAGAAGGTTTGCTGTGTCTGTCAGCGTAGTGTCCAGAGCATGGAGGCGCTACCAGGAGACAGGCCAGTACATCAGGAGACGTGGAGGAGGCCGTAGGAGGGCAACAACCCAGCAGCAGGACCGCTACCTCCGCCTTTGTGCAAGGAGGAGCAGGAGAAGCACTGCCAGAGCCCTGCAAAATGACCTCCAGCAGGCCACAAATGTGCATGTGTCTGCTCAAACTGTCAGAAACAGACTCCATGAGGGTGGTATGAGGGCCTGACGTCCACATGTGGGGGTTGTGCTTACAGCCCAACACCGTGCAGGGCGTTTGGCATTTGCCAGAGAACACCAAGATTGGCAAATTCGCCACTGGCGCCCTGTGCTCTTCACAGATGAAAGCAGGTTCACACTGAGCACGTGACAGACGTGACAGAGTCTGGAGATGCCGTGGAGAACGTTCTGCTGCCTGCAACATCCTCCAGCATGACCGGTTTGGCGGTGGGTCAGTCATGGTGTGGGGTGGCATTTCTTTGGGGGGCCGCACAGCCCTCCATGTGCTCGCCAGAGGTAGCATGACTGCCATTAGGTAGCGAGATGAGATCCTCAGACCCCTTGTGAGACCATATGCTGGTGCAGTTGGCCCTGGGTTCCTCCTAATGCAAGACAATGCTAGACCTCATGTGGCTGGAGTGTGTCAGCAGTTCCTGCAAGAGGAAGGCATTGATGCTATGGACTGACCCGCCCGTTCCCCAGACCTGAATCCAATTGAGCACATCTGGGACATCATGTCTCGCTCCATCCACCAACGCCACGTTGCACCACAGACTGTCCAGGAGTTGGCGGATGCTTTAGTCCAGGTCTGGGAGGAGATCCCTCAGGAGACCATCCGCCACCTCATCAGGAGCATGCCCAGGCGTTGTAGGGAGGTCATACAGGCACGTGGAGGCCACACACACTACTGAGCCTCATTTTGACTTGTTCTAAGGACATTACATCAAAGTTGGATCAGCCTGTAGTGTGGTTTTCCACTTTAATTTTGAGTGTGACTCCAAATCCAGACCTCCATGGGTTGATAAATTGGATTTCCATTGATTATTTTTGTGTGATTTTGTTGTCAGCACATTCAACTATGTAAAGAAAAAAGTTTTTAATAAGATTATTTCTTTCATTCAGATCTAGGATGTGTTGTTTAAGTGTTCCCTTTATTTTTTTGAGCAGTATATATATATATATATATATATATATATATATATATATATATATATATATATATATATATATATATATATATATTATATATATAATACCAGTCAAAAGTTTGGACACACCTACTCATTCAAGGGTTTTTCTTTATTTTTACTATTTTCTACATTGTAGAATAACAGTGAAGACATCAAAACTATGAAATAACACGTATGGAATCATGTAGTAACCAATTTTTTTTTTACCAATCCAAATATATTTAATGTTGGCTGCTTTTCCTTGACTGTGCGGTCATCCCAAACCATCTCAATTGGGTTGAAGGTCGGGTGATTGTGGAGGCCAGGTCATCTGATGCAGCACTCCATCATTCTCCTTCTTGGTCAAATAGCCCTTACACAGCCTGGAGGTGTGTTGGGTCATTGTCCTGTTGAAAAACAAATTATAGTCCCAACATGCGCAAACCAAATGGGATGGGGCTGCAGAATGCTGTGGGAGCCATGCTGGTTAAGTGTGCCTTGAATTCCAAATAAATCACTGATAGTGTCACCAGCAAAGCACCTCCACACCATCACACCTCCTCCTCCATGCTTCACGGTGGGAAATACACAGGCAGAGATCATCCGTTCACCTGCTCTATGTCTCACAAAGACATGGCACTTGGAACCAAAAATCTAAAATTGGGACTCATCAGACCAAAGGACAGATTTCCACCGGTCTAATGTCCATTGCTCGTGTTTCTTGGCCCAAGCAAGTCTCTTCTTATTATTGGAAACCACTACTCCTTTAGTAGTGGTTTCCTTGCAGCAATTTGACCATGAAGGCCTGATTCACGCAGTCGTGAATGTCTCAGTTGATGTTGAGATGTGTCTGTTACTTGAACTCTGTGAAGCATTTATTTATCAAAATGTAACTCTAATTAAAAAAAATTCCGCACCTGAAGAAACTTTAAAAGTTCTTGAAATTTTTCAGAATTGACTGACCTTCTGTCACGTCCTGACCAGTAAACTTTTTTGTTGTTGTTGTTATTGTAATTGGTCAGGACGTGGCAGGGGTTTGTTTAGTGTGTTTCGGGGTTTTTGGTTTATGTTCTATGTTTTCTATTTCTATGGGGGTTTTCTAGTTTTTCTATTTCTATGTTAGTTTTGGGAACGACCTCCAATTAGAAGCAGCAGTTGCTTCTAATTGGAGGCCATATTTAAGTGGGTTTATTTTCTCTCTTGTGTTGGTGGGTGGTTGTTTCTATGTATAGCTGTGTAGCCTTACAGGACTGTTGTTCGTTTTTTTTTTGTGGGCACGCTGATTTCTCCTCAGAAGACGAAGCTTATGACACCTTCATGTCTTAAAGTAATGATGGACTGTCATTTCTCTTTGCTTATTTGAGCTGTTCTTGCCATAATATGGACTTGGTCTTTTACCAAATAGGGCTATCTTCTGTATACCACCCCTACCTTGTCACAAAACAACTGATTGGCTCAAATGCATTAAGAAGGAAAGAAATTCCACAAATGAACTTTTAACAAGGCACACCTGTTAATTGAAATGCATTCCAGGTGACTACCTCATGAAGCTGGTTGAGAGAATGCTAAGAGTGTGCAAAACTGTCTATTTGTGCAAAGGGTGGCTACTTTGAAGAATCTCAAGTATAAAATATATTTTGATTTGTTTAAACACTTTTTTGGTTACTACATGATTCCATATGTGTTATTTCATAGTTTTGATGTCTTCACTATTATTCTACAATGTAGAAAATAGTACAAATAAAGAATAACCCTTGAATGAGTAGGTGTGTCCAAACATTTGACTGGTATTATATATATATATATATATATATATACTAGTTATGACAAGTTAAAACCCATTATATCTATCTATCACGTCCTGACCAATATAAGTTGTTATTTTCTATGGTAGAGTGGTCAGGGCGTGACAGGGGGTGTTTTTGTGTTTGTTCTATGTTCTCAAATTTCTATGTTGGATTTCTAGTTTGTCTATATCTAGGTTGGGGTTTATTGGGTTGACCTTCAATTGGAGGCAGCTGTTTCTCGTTGCCTCTAATTGGAGCTCATATTTAGTAGGGGTGTTTTTTTTCTTCCCCCCTGTGGTTTGTGGGTAGTTGTTTTCCTGTTCACCTGACAGAACTGTTGACGGGCGTTTTCTGTTATTAGTGTTTCATTAAAGTTAAATATGAGCACTTCACACGCCGCGTCCTGGTCCCCTTTGTACGACCCGCGTTACATATACATATATATATATAAAACACATAGTTATGACAAGTTAAAACCCATTACATTCTAAGCCTGGGGTAATTCATATTTTATTAGGATCCCCATTAGCTGTTGCGAAAGCAGCAGTTACTCTTCCTTGACAAACCATGAAACATGAAACATAAGACAGAACATCAATAGACAAGAACAGCTCAAGGACAGAACTACATAAAAAAAAAACTATCTAGGTCCGATAGGAGGGAGAGGCGTTGCTTCATCTGTTGGTTTTAAACCAGGGTTTGCTTGTTTATTTGAGCAATATGAGATGGAAGGAAGTTCCATGCAATAACAGCTCTGTATAATACTGTACACTCTCTGTAATTTGTTCTGGATTTGTGGACTGTGAAAAGACCCCTGGTGGCATATCTGGTGGGGTACACTGTGTGTGTCAGAGCTGTGTGGAAGTTTTGCAATGCAAAACAGTTTTGTGGTGAATTTTTCCAACACATTTAATAATGTTTCTTATATAAAGAAGAAAGTGATGCAGTCAGTCTCTTAGAGACGGGCATCATATTAATACAGAGTTCCTCTGTCCGGTGTCTGTGTTCTTTCGCCCCATCTTAATCTTTTCTTTTTTATCGGCCAGTCTGAGATATGACTTTTTCTTTGCAACTCTGCCTAGAAGGCCAGCATCCCGGAGTCGCCTCTTCACTGTTGACGTTGAGACTGGTGTTTTGTGGGTACTATTTAATGAAGCTGCCAGTTGAGGACTTGTGAGGCGTCTGTTTCTCAAACTAGACACTCTAATGTACTTGTCCTCTTGCTCAGTTGTGCACCGGGGCCTCCCACTCCTCTTTCTATTCTGGTTAGAGCTAGTTTTGGCTGTTCTGTGAAGGGAGTAGTACACAGCGTTGTACGAGATCTTCAGTTTCTTGGCAATTTCTCGCATGGAATAGCCTTCATTCCTAAGAACAAGAATAGATTGACGAGTTTCAGAAGAAAGTCTGTTTCTCGCCATTTTGAGCCGGTAATCGTACCCACAAATGCTGATGCTCCAGATACTCAACTAGTCTAAAGAAGGCCAGTTTTATTGCTTCTTTAATCATAACAACAGTTTTCAGCTGTGCTAACATAATTGCAAAAGGGTTTTCTAATGATCAATTAGCCTTTTTAAAATCATAAACTTGGATTAGCTAACACAACGTGCCATTGGAACACAGGAGTGATGGTTGCTGATAATGGGCCTCTGTACGCCTATGTAGATATTCCATAAAAAATCTGCCGTTTCCAGCTACAAGAGTCATTTACAACATTAACAATGTCTACACTGTATTTCAGATCAATTTGATCATCTAACTTATCAGTCATCTAACTTATCAATCCTCTAACTTATCAAATCAAAGTTTATTTGTCACGTGCGCCGAATACAACAGGTATAGACCTTACAGTGACATTTTTACTTACAGGCTCTAACCAATAGTGAGAAAAAAAGGTATGTGTGTGTGTGTGTGTGTGTGTGTGTGTGTGTGTGTGTGTGTGTGTGTGTGTGTGTGTGTGTGTGTGTGTGTGTGTGTGTGTGTGTGTGTGTGTGTGTGTGTGTAGGTAGGTAAGTAAAGAAATAAAACAACAGTAAAAATACATTTGAAAATAAGAGTAGCGAGGCTACGTACAGACACCGGTTAGCCAGGCTGATTGAGGTAGTATGTACATGTAGGTATGTGTCATAAGCGTCGTAAGGGACAGACCAAGGCACAGCGGGTTCTGTAAGGCACACAGGTTAAACAGAAAACAAACCACCCACAAAACCCAAAGGGAAAAAAAGGGCTGCCTAAGTATGGTTCCCAATCAGAGACAACGAAAGACACCTGCCTCTGATTGGAAACCATACTCGGCCAAAACATAGAAAATGAACATAGAAAATGAAAACTAGAAAAAAATCCCCTTTAAACAAACCAACCCCCAAACCAACCCCCAAAACACACCAAAAACACCCCCCCCCCCCCCCCTGCCACGCCCTGCCACGCCCTGACCATACTACAATGACAAATGACCCCTTTTACTGGTCAGGACGTGACAGTGTGGTTAAAGTGACTAGGCATATATGATGAACAGAGAGTAGCAGTAGCGCAAAAGAGGGGTTGGCGGGTGGTGGGACACAATGCAGATAGTCCGGGTCACCATTTGGTTACCTGTTCAGGAGCTTGGGGGTAAAAACTCTTGAGAAGCCTTTTTTGTCCTAGACTTGGCACTCCGGTACCGCTTGCCATGCGGTAGTAGAGAGAACAGTCTATGACTGAGGTGGCTGGGGGTCTTTGACAATTTTTAGGGCCTTCCTCTGACACCGCCTGGTGTAGAGGTCCTGGATGGCAGGTAGCTTTGCCCCAGTGATGTACTGGGCCGTACGCATTACCCTCTGTAGTGCCTTGCGGTCGGAGGCCGAGCAATTGCCGTACCAGGCAGTGATGCAACCAGTCAGGATGCTCTCGATGGTGCAGCTGTAAAAACCTTTTGAGGATCTGAAGACCCACGCCAAATCTTTTCAGTCTCCTGAGGGGGGAATAGGTTTTGTCTTGTCCTCTTTACGACTATCTTATTCAGTACATTTAGTTATTACTTGCTTTTTTCCCTAAATTCTAACAACCTTGCCAGTAGACATGCCAGCTAAGATAGTTAGACGAGCTAGCTACTCTATCTGGATTGAGGACGGGAGATGGGGGAACCTATCTGGGCTAAAGCCAACTTCATTACACTTCTACCATTGGCTAGTACAGAGAAAAGTAAAATAAAGAAAAGAAACTTACAATGTACTTTTTTAGAGAGAGAGAGAGAGAGAGAGAGAGAGAGAGAGAGAGAGAGAGAGAGAGAGAGAGAGACAGAGAGGCAGAGAGAGAGAGAGAGAGAGAGACAAGGGATGAGAAACAGAGAGGGAGAGAGAGACAAGGGATGAGAAACAGAGAGAGAGAGAGAGAGACAAGGGATGAGAAACAGAGAGAGAGAGAGGGAGAGAGAGAGGTGAGGAGGGAGAGAGAGAGAGAGAGAGGTGAGGAGGGAGAGAGAGAGAAAGAGAGGTGAGGAGGGAGAGAGAGAGAGAGAGACAGAGAGGTGAGGTGGGAGAGAGAGAGAGAGAGAGAGAGAGAGGTGAGGAGGGAGAGAGAGAGAGAGAGATCAGAGACTTACTCTAACATGGCGGGCGGCAGAACTTTCTCAGAACTTTCTCCGTGCTGACAGGCTCTGACAGGCGGGGAAGGGCGTAACCAAAGTTGCTTGACTCACCGAAACATAAAATCACTCCCCTTCTGAGGAATCCATTCATGACAAGGCCGGTTAAACAACAGTATGCTAAGCTAGCAGACATGGGGAGAATCTAAATTGTATACTCCTCACTTCCTCTCTCTCCTCACCTCCTTCTCAAAACCCATTGGAGGAGAAGGTCAGAGGGGAGGGACTTCCATGGCACTTTCAAGATAACTCAGAATCTATGCGAGACATATTTTAATTTTTTTTTTACCTTTATTTAACTAGGCAAGTCAGTTAAGAACAAATTCTTATTTTCACGGCCTAGGAACAGTGGGTTAACTGCCTTGTTCAGGGGGCAGCACGACAGATGATTACCTTTGTCAGCTCGGGGATTTCAACTTGCAACACTCTCTAACCACTAGGCTACGCTGCCCCCCCTCTAACCACTAGGCTACCTACCGCCCCTCTAACCACTAGGCTACCTACCGCCCCTCTAACCACTAGGCTACCTACCGCCCCCCCCCCCCTCTAACCACTAGGCTACGCTGCCCCCCCCTCTAACCACTAGGCTACGCTGCCCCCCCCCCCCCCCCCTCTAACCACTAGGCTACCTACCGCCCCCCCCCCCCCTCTAACCACTAGGCTACCTACCGCCCCCCCCCCCCCTCTAACCACTAGGCTACCTACCGCCCCCCCCCCCCCTCTAACCACTAGGCTACCTACCCCCCCCCCCTCTAACCACTAGGCTACCTGCCGCCCCTCTAACCACTAGGCTACCTACCCCCCCCCCCCTCTAACCACTAGGCTACCTACCCCCCCCCCCTCTAACCACTAGGCTACGCTGCCGCCCCCCCCCCCTCTAACCACTAGGCTACCTACCCCCCCCCCCTCTAACCACTAGGCTACCTACCCCCCCCCCCCTCTAACCACTAGGCTACGCTGCCCCCCCCCCCCCCTCTAACCACTAGGCTACCTACCCCCCCCCCCTCTAACCACTAGGCTACCTACCCCCCCCCCCTCTAACCACTAGGCTACGCTGCCGCCCCCCCCCCCCTCTAACCACTAGGCTACCTACCGCCCCTCTAACCACTAGACTACCTACCCCCCCCCCCTCTAACCACTAGACTACCTACCGCCCCCCCCCTCTAACCACTAGACTACCTACCGCCCCTCTAA
>NC_138296.1:552500-575000 GCF_965601325.2 Salmo salar | reverse complement strand
TCATCTCTCATCTGGGTGAAGCTTCGACAATTATAACAAAATCTCTGATTGCTGCTTCCAATATGGCCGCGTCTCAGGCCAGAGCCCGTCCTGAGAGCAAGGAGAGATGACTTACGCCGCTCTGGAAACGCTCGGTGGGTAAACCGTTGACGCCTGCAGCTCGAAGGCCAGCGAACATTGGAGCGGGAACCCAAAACGACACCTCCCAGGATGCCCCTCGTAGCGCTCCGGCGCCGGGAAAATGAGGATCCCGAAGGGAGGAAGACGACGAGTTGGTAGGGAGTGAAGGATTATGAACAGCCACAGGTGCTCATGTCCTCAGAGCGGGACACAAGATTTCTTAAATCGTCCGACGATGTCTACAGCCGCGACTCACGGCAACCAATTCACAGGTCCGTGGTGGGTTGAGAGAGTCGAACGTAAAATGTTGGAGTCCGGAACGTTCCGGGGGGGACAACAACTGAGAAATCTCTGCTGGGTCCATCGTTGGTCTACTGTAACAACAGTGGCTAGTACGAACTCGAACCCAGTCGCAGAGAAACACAGCAAGCACGAGGTAAATCCAGTCTTAACCGTACATTTTTTTTTACATTTTAGTCATTTAGCAGACGCTCTTATCCAGAGCGACTTACAGTAGTGGATGCATACATTTCATACATTTTTTTTTTCTCCCATACTGGTCACCCGTGGGAAGTGAACCCACAACCCCACCATGCTCTACCAACTGAGCCGCACAGGACCACAAGATCACGGTGATTAAAAACACAAGACCTAAGCACTAGGTAAAGATACAGACCAACTGAGGAACTTTAATATCCAATAAGTAATAACCAGGGTGACCTCCAGAGGTCACACACACACTGTCTATAATACACACTGTCTATAATACACACTGTCTATAATACACACTGTCTATAATACACACTGTCTGTAATACACACTGTCTATAATACACACTGTCTATAATACACACTGTCTATAATACACACTGTCTATAATACACACTGTCTATAATAAACACTGTCTATAATACACACTGTCTATAATACACACTGTCTATAATACACACTGTCTATAATACACACTGTCTATAATACACACTGTCTGTAATACACACTGTCTATAATACACACTGTCTGGAATACACACTGTCTATAATACACACTGTCTATAATACACACTGTCTATAATACACACTGTCTATAATACACACTGTCTGTAATACACACTGTCTGTAATACACACTGTCTATAATACACACTGTCTATAATACACACTGTCTATAATACACACTGTCTATAACACACACTGTCTATAATACACACTGTCTATAATACACACTGTCTATAATACACACTGTCTATAATACACACTGTCTGTAATACACACTGTCTGTAATACACACTGTCTATAATACACACTGTCTATAATACACACTGTCTATAATACACACTGTCTGTAATACACACTGTCTGTAATACACACTGTCTATAATACACACTGTCTATAATACACACTGTCTATAATACACACTGTCTATAACACACACTGTCTATAATACACACTGTCTATAATACACACTGTCTATAATACACACTGTCTATAATACACACTGTCTGTAATACACACTGTCTATAATACACACTGTCTGGAATACACACTGTCTATAATACACACTGTCTGGAATACACACTGTCTATAATACACACTGTCTATAATACACACTGTCTATAATACACACTGTCTATAATACACACTGTCTATAATACACACTGTCTATAATACACACTGTCTATAATACACACTGTCTGGAATACACACTGTCTATAATACACACTGTCTATAATACACACTGTCTATAATACACACTGTCTATAATACACACTGTCTATAATACACACTGTCTATAATACACACTGTCTATAATACACACTGTCTATAATACACACTGTCTATAATACACACTGTCTATAACACACACTGTCTATAACACACACTGTCTATAATACACACTGTCTATAATACACACTGTCTATAATACACACTGTCTATAATACACACTGTCTATAATACACACTGTCTATAATACACACTGTCTGTAATACACACTGTCTCTAATACACACTGTCTATAATTCACACTGTCTATAATACACACTGTCTATAATACACACTGTCTGTAATACACACTGTCTATAATACACACTGTCTGTAATACACACTGTCTATAATACACACTGTCTATAATACACACTGTCTATAATACACACTGTCTATAATACACACTGTCTGTAATACACACTGTCTGTAACACACACTGTCTGGAATACACACTGTCTATAATACACACTATCTATAATACACACTGTCTGGAATACACACTGTCTATAATACACACTGTCTATAATACACACTGTCTATAATACACACTGTCTATAATACACACTGTCTGGAATACACACTGTCTATAATACACACTGTCTATAATACACACTGTCTATAATACACACTGTCTATAATACACACTGTCTATAATACACACTGTCTATAACACACACTGTCTATAACACACACTGTCTATAATACACACTGTCTATAATACACACTGTCTATAATACACACTGTCTATAATACACACTGTCTGTAATACACACTGTCTATAATACACACTGTCTATAATACACACTGTCTATAATACACACTGTCTATAATACACACTGTCTATAACACACACTGTCTATAACACACACTGTCTGGAATACACACTGTCTATAATACACACTGTCTATAACACACACTGTCTATAATACACACTGTCTATAATACACACTGTCTATAATACACACTGTCTATAACACACACTGTCTATAATACACACTGTCTATAATACACACTGTCTATAATACACACTGTCTATAATACACACTGTCTATAATACACACTGTCTATAATACACACTGTCTATAATACACACTGTCTGGAATACACACTGTCTATAATACACACTGTCTATAATACACACTGTCTATAATACACACTGTCTATAATACACACTGTCTGGAATACACACTGTCTATAACACACACTGTCTATAATACACACTGTCTATAATACACACTGTCTATAATACACACTGTCTATAATACACACTGTCTATAATACACACTGTCTATAATACACACTGTCTGGAATACACACTGTCTATAACACACACTGTCTATAATACACACTGTCTATAATACACACTGTCTATAATACACACTGTCTATAATACACACTGTCTGTAATACACACTGTCTATAATACACACTGTCTATAATACACACTGTCTATAATACACACTGTCTATAATACACACTGTCTATAACACACACTGTCTATAACACACACTGTCTGGAATACACACTGTCTATAATACACACTGTCTATAACACACACTGTCTATAATACACACTGTCTATAATACACACTGTCTATAATACACACTGTCTATAATACACAACACTGTCTATAATACACAACACTGTCTATAATACACACTGTCTATAATACACACTGTCTATAATACACACTGTCTATAATACACACTGTCTATAATACACACTGTCTATAATACACACTGTCTATAATACACACTGTCTATAATACACACTGTCTGTAATACACACTGTCTATAATACACACTGTCTATAATACACACTGTCTATAATACACACTGTCTGTAATACACACTGTCTGTAATACACACTGTCTATAATACACACTGTCTATAATACACACTGTCTATAATACACACTGTCTGTAATACACACTGTCTGTAATACACACTGTCTATAATACACACTGTCTATAATACACACTGTCTATAATACACACTGTCTGTAATACACACTGTCTGGAATACACACTGTCTATAATACACACTGTCTATAATACACA
Organism: Salmo salar; assembly: GCF_965601325.2. Taxonomy (NCBI): domain Eukaryota; kingdom Metazoa; phylum Chordata; class Actinopteri; order Salmoniformes; family Salmonidae; genus Salmo; species Salmo salar. Next base: position 571,062 of record NC_138296.1, on the reverse strand, counting down.
CTGTCTGTAATACACACTGTCTATAATACACACTGTCTGGAATACACACTGTCTATAATACACACTGTCTATAATACACACTGTCTATAATACACACTGTCTATAATACACACTGTCTATAATACACACTGTCTATAATACACACTGTCTGGAATACACACTGTCTATAATACACACTGTCTATAATACACACTGTCTATAATACACACTGTCTATAATACACACTGTCTGGAATACACACTGTCTATAATACACACTGTCTATAATACACACTGTCTATAATACACACTGTCTATAATACACACTGTCTATAACCATACACTGTCTATATTACACACTGTCTATAATACACACTGTCTATAATACACACTGTCTATAATACACACTGTCTATAACACACACTGTCTATAATACACACTGTCTATAATACACACTGTCTCTAATACACACTGTCTATAACCATACACTGTCTATAATACACACTGTCTATAATACACACTGTCTATAATACACACTGTCTATAATACACACTGTCTATAACACACACTGTCTATAATACACACTGTCTATAATACACACTGTCTGGAATACACACTGTCTGGAATACACACTGTCTGGAATACACACTGTCTATAATACACACTGTCTATAATACACACTGTCTATAACACACACTGTCTATAATACACACTGTCTATAATACACACTGTCTGGAATACACACTGTCTGGAATACACACTGTCTGGAATACACACTGTCTGGAATACACACTGTCTATAATACACACTGTCTATAATACACACTGTCTATAACACACACTGTCTGTAATACACACTGTCTATAATACACACTGTCTATAATACACACTGTCTATAATAAACACTGTCTATAATACACACTGTCTATAATACACACTGTCTATAATACACACTGTCTATAATACACACTGTCTGGAATACACACTGTCTGTAATACACACTGTCTGGAATACACACTGTCTGGAATACACACTGTCTGGAATACACACTGTCTGTAATACACACTGTCTATAATACACACTGTCTATAATACACACTGTCTGGAATACACACTGTCTATAATACACACTGTCTATAATACACACTGTCTATAATACACACTGTCTGGAATACACACTGTCTATAATACACACTCTCTATAATACACACTGTCTATAATACACACTGTCTATAATACACACTGTCTGTAATACACACTGTCTATAATACACACTGTCTGGAATGCACACTGTCTATAATACACACTGTCTATAATACACACTGTCTATAATACACACTGTCTATAATACACACTGTCTATAATACACACTGTCTGGAATACACACTGTCTATAATACACACTGTCTATAATACACACTGTCTATAATACACACTGTCTATAATACACACTGTCTATAATACACACTGTCTATAACCATACACTGTCTATAATACACACTGTCTATAATACACACTGTCTATAATACACACTGTCTATAATACACACTGTCTATAATACACACTGTCTCTAATACACACTGTCTATAACCATACACTGTCTATAATACACAATGTCTATAATACACACTGTCTATAATACACACTGTCTATAATACACACTGTCTATAATACACACTGTCTATAACACACACTGTCTATAATACACACTGTCTATAACACACACTGTCTGTAATACACACTGTCTATAATACACACTGTCTATAATACACACTGTCTATAATACACACTGTCTATAATACACACTGTCTGGAATACACACTGTCTATAATACACACTGTCTATAATACACACTGTCTCTAATACACACTGTCTGGAATACACACTGTCTGGAATACACACTGTCTATAATACACACTGTCTATAATACACACTGTCTATAATACACACTGTCTATAATACACACTGTCTATAATACACACTGTCTGGAATACACACTGTCTATAATACACACTGTCTGTAATACACACTGTCTATAATACACACTGTCTGTAATACACACTGTCTGGAATACACACTGTCTATAATACACACTGTCTGGAATACACACTGTCTATAATACACACTGTCTATAACACACACTGTCTATAACACACACTGTCTATAACACACACTGTCTATAATACACACTGTCTATAATACACACTGTCTATAATACACACTGTCTATAATACACACTGTCTGTAACAGACACTGTCTGGAATACACACTGTCTATAATACACACTGTCTGGAATACACACTGTCTATAATACACACTGTCTATAATACACACTGTCTATAATACACACTGTCTATAATACACACTGTCTGGAATACACACTGTCTATAATACACACTGTCTATAATACACACTGTCTGTAATACACACTGTCTGGAATACACACTGTCTATAATACACACTGTCTGGAATACACACTGTCTATAACACACACTGTCTATAATACACACTGTCTATAATACACACTGTCTATAATACACACTGTCTATAATACACACTGTCTGTAATACACACTGTCTATAATACACACTGTCTATAATACACACTGTCTATAATACACACTGTCTATAATACACACTGTCTATAATACACACTGTCTATAACACACACTGTCTATAACACACACTGTCTGGAATACACACTGTCTATAATACACACTGTCTATAACACACACTGTCTATAATACACACTGTCTATAATACACACTGTCTATAATACACACTGTCTATAATACACAACACTGTCTATAATACACAACACTGTCTATAATACACACTGTCTATAATACACACTGTCTATAATACACACTGTCTATAATACACACTGTCTATAATACACACTGTCTATAATACACACTGTCTATAATACACACTGTCTGTAATACACACTGTCTGTAATACACACTGTCTATAATACACACTGTCTATAATACACACTGTCTATAATACACACTGTCTGTAATACACACTGTCTGTAATACACACTGTCTATAATACACACTGTCTATAATACACACTGTCTATAATACACACTGTCTGTAATACACACTGTCTGGAATACACACTGTCTATAATACACACTGTCTATAATACACACTGTCTGTAATACACACTGTCTATAATACACACTGTCTGGAATACACACTGTCTATAATACACACTGTCTATAATACACACTGTCTATAATACACACTGTCTATAATACACACTGTCTATAATACACACTGTCTATAATACACACTGTCTGGAATACACACTGTCTATAATACACACTGTCTATAATACACACTGTCTATAATACACACTGTCTATAATACACACTGTCTGGAATACACACTGTCTATAATACACACTGTCTATAATACACACTGTCTATAATACACACTGTCTATAATACACACTGTCTATAACCATACACTGTCTATATTACACACTGTCTATAATACACACTGTCTATAATACACACTGTCTATAATACACACTGTCTATAACACACACTGTCTATAATACACACTGTCTATAATACACACTGTCTCTAATACACACTGTCTATAACCATACACTGTCTATAATACACACTGTCTATAATACACACTGTCTATAATACACACTGTCTATAATACACACTGTCTATAACACACACTGTCTATAATACACACTGTCTATAATACACACTGTCTATAATACACACTGTCTGGAATACACACTGTCTGGAATACACACTGTCTGGAATACACACTGTCTATAATACACACTGTCTATAATACACACTGTCTATAACACACACTGTCTATAATACACACTGTCTATAATACACACTGTCTGGAATACACACTGTCTGGAATACACACTGTCTGGAATACACACTGTCTGGAATACACACTGTCTGGAATACACACTGTCTATAATACACACTGTCTATAATACACACTGTCTATAACACACACTGTCTGTAATACACACTGTCTATAATACACACTGTCTATAATACACACTGTCTATAATAAACACTGTCTATAATACACACTGTCTATAATACACACTGTCTATAATACACACTGTCTATAATACACACTGTCTGGAATACACACTGTCTGTAATACACACTGTCTGGAATACACACTGTCTGGAATACACACTGTCTGGAATACACACTGTCTGTAATACACACTGTCTATAATACACACTGTCTATAATACACACTGTCTGGAATACACACTGTCTATAATACACACTGTCTATAATACACACTGTCTATAATACACACTGTCTGGAATACACACTGTCTATAATACACACTCTCTATAATACACACTGTCTATAATACACACTGTCTATAATACACACTGTCTGTAATACACACTGTCTATAATACACACTGTCTGGAATGCACACTGTCTATAATACACACTGTCTATAATACACACTGTCTATAATACACACTGTCTATAATACACACTGTCTATAATACACACTGTCTGGAATACACACTGTCTATAATACACACTGTCTATAATACACACTGTCTATAATACACACTGTCTATAATACACACTGTCTATAATACACACTGTCTATAACCATACACTGTCTATAATACACACTGTCTATAATACACACTGTCTATAATACACACTGTCTATAATACACACTGTCTATAATACACACTGTCTCTAATACACACTGTCTATAACCATACACTGTCTATAATACACAATGTCTATAATACACACTGTCTATAATACACACTGTCTATAATACACACTGTCTATAATACACACTGTCTATAACACACACTGTCTATAATACACACTGTCTATAACACACACTGTCTGTAATACACACTGTCTATAATACACACTGTCTATAATACACACTGTCTATAATACACACTGTCTATAATACACACTGTCTGGAATACACACTGTCTATAATACACACTGTCTATAATACACACTGTCTCTAATACACACTGTCTGGAATACACACTGTCTGGAATACACACTGTCTATAATACACACTGTCTATAATACACACTGTCTATAATACACACTGTCTATAATACACACTGTCTATAATACACACTGTCTGGAATACACACTGTCTATAATACACACTGTCTGTAATACACACTGTCTATAATACACACTGTCTGTAATACACACTGTCTGGAATACACACTGTCTATAATACACACTGTCTGGAATACACACTGTCTATAATACACACTGTCTATAACACACACTGTCTATAACACACACTGTCTATAACACACACTGTCTATAATACACACTGTCTATAATACACACTGTCTATAATACACACTGTCTATAATACACACTGTCTATAATACACACTGTCTGTAACAGACACTGTCTGGAATACACACTGTCTATAATACACACTGTCTGGAATACACACTGTCTATAATACACACTGTCTATAATACACACTGTCTATAATACACACTGTCTATAATACACACTGTCTGGAATACACACTGTCTATAATACACACTGTCTATAATACACACTGTCTGTAATACACACTGTCTGGAATACACACTGTCTATAATACACACTGTCTGTAATACACACTGTCTGGAATACACACTGTCTATAATACACACTGTCTATAATACACACTGTCTATAATACACACTGTCTATAATACACACTGTCTATAATACACACTGTCTATAACCATACACTGTCTATAATACACACTGTCTATAATACACACTGTCTATAATACACACTGTCTATAATACACACTGTCTATAATACACACTGTCTCTAATACACACTGTCTATAACCATACACTGTCTATAATACACACTGTCTATAATACACACTGTCTATAATACACACTGTCTATAATACACACTGTCTATAATACACACTGTCTATAACACACACTGTCTATAATACACACTGTCTATAATACACACTGTCTATAACACACACTGTCTGTAATACACACTGTCTATAATACACACTGTCTATAATACACACTGTCTATAATACACACTGTCTGTAATACACACTGTCTATAATACACACTGTCTGTAATACACACTGTCTGGAATACACACTGTCTATAATACACACTGTCTGGAATACACACTGTCTATAATACACACTGTCTATAATACACACTATCTATAATACACACTGTCTATAATACACACTGTCTGTAACACACACTGTCTGGAATACACACTGTCTATAATACACACTGTCTATAATACACACTGTCTGGAATACACACTGTCTATAATACACACTGTCTATAATACACACTGTCTATAATACACACTGTCTATAATTCACACTGTCTATAACACACACTGTCTGTAACACACACTGTCTATAACACACACTGTCTATAATACACACTGTCTGGAATACACACTGTCTATAATACACACTGTCTGTAACACACACTGTCTGGAATACACACTGTCTATAATACACACTGTCTATAATACACACTGTCTATAATACACACTGTCTATAATACACACTGTCTATAATACACACTGTCTGGAATACACACTGTCTGGAATACACACTGTCTATAATACACACTGTCTATAATACACACTGTCTATAATACACACTGTCTATAATACACACTGTCTATAATACACACTGTCTGTAACACACACTGTCTGGAATACACACTGTCTATAATACACACTGTCTGGAATACACACTGTCTATAATACACACTGTCTATAATACACACTGTCTATAATACACACTGTCTATAATACACACTGTCTGGAATACACACTGTCTATAATACACACTGTCTATAATACACACTGTCTGTAATACACACTGTCTGGAATACACACTGTCTATAATACACACTGTCTGGAATACACACTGTCTGGAATACACACTGTCTATAATACACACTGTCTATAATACACACTGTCTATAATACACACTGTCTGTAATACACACTGTCTGGAATACACACTGTCTGGAATACACACTGTCTATAATACACACTGTCTATAATACACACTGTCTATAATACACACTGTCTGGAATACACACTGTCTGGAATACACACTGTCTATAATACACACTGTCTATAACACACACTGTCTATAATACACACTGTTTGTAATACACACTGTCTGGAATACACACTGTCTGGAATAAAAACTGTCTGGAATACACACTGTCTATAATACACACTGTCTATAATACACACTGTCTGTAATACACACTGTCTATAATACACACTGTCTATAATACACACTGTCTATAATACACACTGTCTGTAATACACACTGTCTGGAATACACACTGTCTGGAATACACACTGTCTATAATACACACTGTCTATAATACACACTGTCTATAATACACACTGTCTGGAATACACACTGTCTATAATACACACTGTCTATAATACACACTGTCTATAATACACACTGTCTATAATACACACTGTCTATAATACACACTGTCTGGAATACACACTGTCTGGAATACACACTGTCTATAATACACACTGTCTATAATACACACTGTCTATAATACACACTGTCTGGAATACACACTGTCTGGAATACACACTGTCTATAATACACACTGTCTATAATACACACTGTCTATAATACACACTGTCTATAATACACACTGTCTATAATACACACTGTCTATAACACACACTGTCTGGAATACACACTGTCTATAATACACACTGTCTATAATACACACTGTCTGGAATACACACTGTCTATAATACACACTGTCTATAATACACACTGTCTATAATACACACTGTCTATAATACACACTGTCTGGAATACACACTGTCTATAATACACACTGTCTCTAATACACACTGTCTATAATACACACTGTCTATAATACACACTGTCTATAATACACACTGTCTATAATACACACTGTCTGGAATACACACTGTCTGGAATACACACTGTCTATAATACACACTGTCTATAATACACACTGTCTATAATACACACTGTCTGGAATACACACTGTCTATAATACACACTGTCTATAACACACACTGTCTATAATACACACTGTCTATAATACACACTGTCTATAATACACACTGTCTATAATACACACTGTCTGGAATACACACTGTCTATAATACACACTGTCTCTAATACACACTGTCTATAATACACACTGTCTATAATACACACTGTCTGTAATACACACTGTCTATAATACACACTGTCTATAATACACACTGTCTATAATACACACTGTCTGTAACACACACTGTCTGGAATACACACTGTCTATAATACACACTGTCTCTAATACACACTGTCTATAATACACACTGTCTGTAATACACACTGTCTATAATACACACTGTCTATAATACACACTGTCTATAATACACACTGTCTGTAACACACACTGTCTGGAATACACACTGTCTATAATACACACTGTCTATAATACACACTGTCTATAATTCACACTGTCTGTAATACACACTGTCTATAATACACACTGTCTATAATACACACTGTCTATAACACACACTGTCTGGAATACACACTGTCTATAATACACACTGTCTGTAATACACACTGTCTATAATACACACTGTCTATAATACACACTGTCTATAACCATACACTGTCTATATTACACACTGTCTATAATACACACTGTCTATAATACACACTGTCTATAATACACACTGTCTATAACACACACTGTCTGGAATACACACTGTCTATAATACACACTGTCTATAATACACACTGTCTATAATACACACTGTCTATAATACACACTGTCTATAATACACACTGTCTATAATACACACTGTCTATAATACACACTGTCTGGAATACACACTGTCTATAATACACACTGTCTATAATACACACTGTCTGGAATACACACTGTCTGGAATACACACTGTCTATAATACACACTGTCTATAATACACACTGTCTATAATACACACTGTCTATAATACACACTGTCTGTAACACACACTGTCTGGAATACACACTGTCTATAATACACACTGTCTATAATACACACTGTCTGGAATACACACTGTCTATAATACACACTGTCTATAATACACACTGTCTATAATACACACTGTCTATAATTCACACTGTCTATAACACACACTGTCTGTAACACACACTGTCTATAACACACACTGTCTATAATACACACTGTCTGGAATACACACTGTCTATAATACACACTGTCTGTAACACACACTGTCTGGAATACACACTGTCTATAATACACACTGTCTATAATACACACTGTCTATAATACACACTGTCTCTAATACACACTGTCTATAACCATACACTGTCTATAATACACACTGTCTATAATACACACTGTCTATAATACACACTGTCTATAATACACACTGTCTATAATACACACTGTCTATAACACACACTGTCTATAATACACACTGTCTATAATACACACTGTCTATAACACACACTGTCTGTAATACACACTGTCTATAATACACACTGTCTATAATACACACTGTCTATAATACACACTGTCTGTAATACACACTGTCTATAATACACACTGTCTGTAATACACACTGTCTGGAATACACACTGTCTATAATACACACTGTCTGGAATACACACTGTCTATAATACACACTGTCTATAACACACACTGTCTATAACACACACTGTCTATAACACACACTGTCTATAATACACACTGTCTATAATACACACTGTCTATAATACACACTGTCTATAATACACACTGTCTATAATACACACTGTCTATAATACACACTGTCTGTAACAGACACTGTCTGGAATACACACTGTCTATAATACACACTGTCTGGAATACACACTGTCTATAATACACACTGTCTATAATACACACTGTCTATAATACACACTGTCTATAATACACACTGTCTGGAATACACACTGTCTATAATACACACTGTCTATAATACACACTGTCTGTAATACACACTGTCTGGAATACACACTGTCTATAATACACACTGTCTGTAATACACACTGTCTATAATACACACTGTCTGGAATACACACTGTCTATAATACACACTGTCTATAATACACACTGTCTATAATACACACTGTCTATAATACACACTGTCTATAATACACACTGTCTGGAATACACACTGTCTGGAATACACACTGTCTATAATACACACTGTCTATAATACACACTGTCTATAATACACACTGTCTGGAATACACACTGTCTATAATACACACTGTCTATAATACACACTGTCTATAATACACACTGTCTATAATACACACTGTCTATAATACACACTGTCTATAATACACACTGTCTATAACACACACTGTCTGGAATACACACTGTCTATAATACACACTGTCTATAATACACACTGTCTGGAATACACACTGTCTATAATACACACTGTCTATAATACACACTGTCTATAATACACACTGTCTATAATACACACTGTCTGGAATACACACTGTCTATAATACACACTGTCTCTAATACACACTGTCTATAATACACACTGTCTATAATACACACTGTCTGTAATACACACTGTCTATAATACACACTGTCTATAATACACACTGTCTATAATACACACTGTCTGTAACACACACTGTCTGGAATACACACTGTCTATAATACACACTGTCTCTAATACACACTGTCTATAATACACACTGTCTGTAATACACACTGTCTATAATACACACTGTCTATAATACACACTGTCTATAATACACACTGTCTGTAACACACACTGTCTGGAATACACACTGTCTATAATACACACTGTCTATAATACACACTGTCTATAATTCACACTGTCTGTAATACACACTGTCTATAATACACACTGTCTATAATACACACTGTCTATAACACACACTGTCTGGAATACACACTGTCTATAATACACACTGTCTGTAATACACACTGTCTATAATACACACTGTCTATAATACACACTGTCTATAACACACACTGTCTGGAATACACACTGTCTATAATACACACTGTCTATAATACACACTGTCTATAATACACACTGTCTATAATACACACTGTCTATAATACACACTGTCTATAATACACACTGTCTGTGAATACACACTGTCTGGAATACACACTGTCTGGAATACACACTGTCTATAATACACACTGTCTATAATACACACTGTCTATAATACACACTGTCTATAATACACACTGTCTATAATACACACTGTCTGTAACACACACTGTCTGGAATACACACTGTCTATAATACACACTGTCTATAATACACACTGTCTGGAATACACACTGTCTATAATACACACTGTCTATAATACACACTGTCTATAATACACACTGTCTATAATTCACACTGTCTATAACACACACTGTCTGTAACACACACTGTCTATAACACACACTGTCTATAATACACACTGTCTGGAATACACACTGTCTATAATACACACTGTCTGTAACACACACTGTCTGGAATACACACTGTCTATAATACACACTGTCTATAATACACACTGTCTATAATACACACTGTCTATAATACACACTGTCTATAATACACACTGTCTGGAATACACACTGTCTGGAATACACACTGTCTATAATACACACTGTCTATAATACACACTGTCTATAATACACACTGTCTATAATACACACTGTCTATAATACACACTGTCTATAATACACACTGTCTGTAACACACACTGTCTGGAATACACACTGTCTATAATACACACTGTCTGGAATACACACTGTCTATAATACACACTGTCTATAATACACACTGTCTATAATACACACTGTCTATAATACACACTGTCTGGAATACACACTGTCTATAATACACACTGTCTATAATACACACTGTCTGTAATACACACTGTCTGGAATACACACTGTCTATAATACACACTGTCTGGAATACACACTGTCTGGAATACACACTGTCTATAATACACACTGTCTATAATACACACTGTCTATAATACACACTGTCTGTAATACACACTGTCTGGAATACACACTGTCTGGAATACACACTGTCTATAATACACACTGTCTATAATACACACTGTCTATAATACACACTGTCTGGAATACACACTGTCTGGAATACACACTGTCTATAATACACACTGTCTATAATACACACTGTCTATAATACACACTGTTTGTAATACACACTGTCTGGAATACACACTGTCTGGAATAAAAACTGTCTGGAATACACACTGTCTATAATACACACTGTCTATAATACACACTGTCTGTAATACACACTGTCTATAATACACACTGTCTATAATACACACTGTCTATAATACACACTGTCTGTAATACACACTGTCTGGAATACACACTGTCTGGAATACACACTGTCTATAATACACACTGTCTATAATACACACTGTCTATAATACACACTGTCTGGAATACACACTGTCTATAATACACACTGTCTATAATACACACTGTCTATAATACACACTGTCTATAATACACACTGTCTATAATACACACTGTCTGGAATACACACTGTCTGGAATACACACTGTCTATAATACACACTGTCTATAATACACACTGTCTATAATACACACTGTCTGGAATACACACTGTCTGGAATACACACTGTCTATAATACACACTGTCTATAATACACACTGTCTATAATACACACTGTCTATAATACACACTGTCTATAATACACACTGTCTATAACACACACTGTCTGGAATACACACTGTCTATAATACACACTGTCTATAATACACACTGTCTGGAATACACACTGTCTATAATACACACTGTCTATAATACACACTGTCTATAATACACACTGTCTATAATACACACTGTCTGGAATACACACTGTCTATAATACACACTGTCTCTAATACACACTGTCTATAATACACACTGTCTATAATACACACTGTCTATAATACACACTGTCTATAATACACACTGTCTGGAATACACACTGTCTGGAATACACACTGTCTATAATACACACTGTCTATAATACACACTGTCTATAATACACACTGTCTGGAATACACACTGTCTATAATACACACTGTCTATAACACACACTGTCTATAATACACACTGTCTATAATACACACTGTCTATAATACACACTGTCTATAATACACACTGTCTGGAATACACACTGTCTATAATACACACTGTCTCTAATACACACTGTCTATAATACACACTGTCTATAATACACACTGTCTGTAATACACACTGTCTATAATACACACTGTCTATAATACACACTGTCTATAATACACACTGTCTGTAACACACACTGTCTGGAATACACACTGTCTATAATACACACTGTCTCTAATACACACTGTCTATAATACACACTGTCTGTAATACACACTGTCTATAATACACACTGTCTATAATACACACTGTCTATAATACACACTGTCTGTAACACACACTGTCTGGAATACACACTGTCTATAATACACACTGTCTATAATACACACTGTCTATAATTCACACTGTCTGTAATACACACTGTCTATAATACACACTGTCTATAATACACACTGTCTATAACACACACTGTCTGGAATACACACTGTCTATAATACACACTGTCTGTAATACACACTGTCTATAATACACACTGTCTATAATACACACTGTCTATAACCATACACTGTCTATAATACACACTGTCTATAATACACACTGTCTATAATACACACTGTCTATAACACACACTGTCTGGAATACACACTGTCTATAATACACACTGTCTATAATACACACTGTCTATAATACACACTGTCTATAATACACACTGTCTATAATACACACTGTCTATAATACACACTGTCTATAATACACACTGTCTGGAATACACACTGTCTATAATACACACTGTCTATAATACACACTGTCTGGAATACACACTGTCTGGAATACACACTGTCTATAATACACACTGTCTATAATACACACTGTCTATAATACACACTGTCTATAATACACACTGTCTGTAACACACACTGTCTGGAATACACACTGTCTATAATACACACTGTCTATAATACACACTGTCTGGAATACACACTGTCTATAATACACACTGTCTATAATACACACTGTCTATAATACACACTGTCTATAATTCACACTGTCTATAACACACACTGTCTGTAACACACACTGTCTATAACACACACTGTCTATAATACACACTGTCTGGAATACACACTGTCTATAATACACACTGTCTGTAACACACACTGTCTGGAATACACACTGTCTATAATACACACTGTCTATAATACACACTGTCTATAATACACACTGTCTATAATACACACTGTCTGGAATACACACTGTCTGGAATACACACTGTCTATAATACACACTGTCTATAATACACACTGTCTATAATACACACTGTCTATAATACACACTGTCTATAATACACACTGTCTATAATACACACTGTCTGTAACACACACTGTCTGGAATACACACTGTCTATAATACACACTGTCTATAATACACACTGTCTATAATACACACTGTCTGGAATACACACTGTCTATAATACACACTGTCTATAATACACACTGTCTATAATACACACTGTCTATAATACACACTGTCTATAACACACACTGTCTATAACACACACTGTCTATAACACACACTGTCTATAATACACACTGTCTATAATACACACTGTCTATAATACACACTGTCTATAATACACACTGTCTATAATACACACTGTCTGTAACACACACTGTCTGGAATACACACTGTCTATAATACACACTGTCTGGAATACACACTGTCTATAATACACACTGTCTATAATACACACTGTCTATAATACACACTGTCTATAATACACACTGTCTGTAATACACACTGTCTATAATACACACTGTCTATAATACACATCTATAATACACACTGTCTATAATACACACTGTCTGTAATACACACTGTCTATAATACACACTGTCTCTAATACACACTGTCTATAACCATACACTGTCTGTAATACACACTGTCTATAATACACACTGTCTATAATACACACTGTCTATAATACACACTGTCTATAACCATACACTGTCTGTAATACACACTGTCTATAATACACACTGTCTGTAATACACACTGTCTATAATACACACTGTCTATAATACACACTGTCTATAATACACACTGTCTATAATACACACTGTCTATAATACACACTGTCTGTAATACACACTGTCTATAATACACACTGTCTATAATACACACTGTCTATAATACACACTGTCTATAATACACACTGTCTATAATACACACTGTCTATAACCATACACTGTCTGTAATACACACTGTCTATAATACACACTGTCTATAATACACACTGTCTATAATACACACTGTCTATAACCATACACTGTCTGTAATACACACTGTCTATAATACACACTGTCTGTAATACACACTGTCTATAATACACACTGTCTATAATACACACTGTCTATAATACACACTGTCTATAATACACACTGTCTATAATACACACTGTCTGTAATACACACTGTCTATAATACACACTGTCTATAATACACACTGTCTATAATACACACTGTCTATAACACACACTGTCTATAATACACACTGTCTATAACCATACACTTGGGCGGCAGGTTGCCTAGTGGGTGTTTGGCCAATAACTGAAAAGTTGCTGGATCGAATCCCTGATCTGACAAGGTAAAAATCTGTCGTTCTGCCCCCTGAACAAGGCAGTTAACCCCACTGTTCCCCGGTAGGCTGTCATTGTAAATAATAATTTGTTCTTAACTGACTTTCCCTAGGTAAATAAAAAATAAAAACAACCTGTGACCACTTCCTGTGAGAGGAGGAGGGGGGGGGGTGTCTATTCTGGTTCTGTGGATACAAGCTGCTCTCCTTCGGTCTGGATCACAGATTGTATAGATATATATATCAGGGGATATGTGTACATAGTTCATGTCAGGGGGTTGAACATAGTTACAGATAGAGAGAGAGAGAGAGACAGAGAGAGAGAGAGAGAGACAGAGAGAGAGAGAGAGAGAGAGACAGAGACAGAGAGAGAGAGACAGAGAGAGAGACAGAGAGAGAGACAGAGAGAGAGACAGAGAGACAGAGAGAGAGAGAGAGAGAGAGAGAGAGACAGAGAGAGAGACAGAGAGAGAGACAGAGAGAGAGAGAGAAAGAGACAGAGAGAGAGAGAGAGACAGAGACAGAGAGACAGAGACAGAGAGAGAGACAGAGAGAGACAGAGAGAGACAGAGAGAAAGAGACAGAGAGAGAGAGAGAGAGACAGAGAGAGACAGAGAGAAAGAGACAGAGAGAGATAGAGAGAGAGAGACAGAGAGAGCGAGAGACAGAGAGACAGAGAGAGAGACAGAGAGAGAGACAGAGAGACAGAGAGAGAGACAGAGAGAGAGAGAGAGACAGGGTTCTGTGTTGTTGTTTGTGTCACACTGCTTTGCTTTATCTTGGCCAGGTCGCAGTTGTAAATGAGAACTTGTTCTCAACTGGCCTACCTGGTTAAATAAAGGACTTGTTCTCAACTAGCCCACCTGGTTAAATAAAGGTTAAATAAATGAATAAATAAAAAAAGACCAAGGAGTTCTCCAGTCATGTCAGGGACAGAGTTGTGGAGAAGTACAGATCAGGGTTGGGTTATAAAAAAATATCTGGAACTTTGAACATCCCACGGAGCAGCAATTAAATCCATTATTAAAAAATGCGAAAGAATTTGGCACCACAACAAACCTGCCAAGAGAGGGCCGCCCACCAAAACTCACCGACCAGGTAAAGAGGGCATTAAATCAGAGAGGCAACAAAGAGACCAAAGATAAACCCTGAAGGAGCTGCAAAGCTCCACAGCGGAGATTGGAGTATCTGTCCATAGGACCACTTTAAGCCGTACACTCCACAGAGCTGGGCTTTACGGAAGAGTGTCCAGAAAAAAAAGCCAATGCTTAAAGAAGAAAAATTAAACAACAGTCGAGTGGTTTTAAGGGGAAACATTTTAAATGTCTTGGAATGGCCTGGTCAAAGCCCAGACCTCAATCCAATTGGGAATCTGTGGTATGACTTACAGGTTGCTGTACACCAGCGGAACCCATCCAACTGGAAGGAGCTGGAGCAGTTTAGCCTTGAGGAATGGGCAAAAATCCCTGTGGCTAAATGTGCCAATCTTGTAGAGACATATTCCAAGAGACTTGCAGCTGTAATTGCTGCAAAAGGTGTCTCTACAAAGTATTAACTTTGAGGGGGGGGGGGGGGGGGTGAACAGTTATGCACGCTCAAGTTTTCAGTTTTTTTTTTTGTCTTATTTCTTGTTTGTTTCACAATTTAAATAAAAAAATTGCATCTTCAAATTGGTAGGAATGTTGTGTAAATCAAATGATACAAACACCCCCCAAAAAAATTATATTTTAATTCCAGGTTGTAAGGCAACAAAATAGGAAAAATGCCAAAGGGGGGTGAATACTTTTGTAAGGGACTGTATCTCTCGATATACGGCATATTGTCACGCCCTGACCATAGAGAGCCCTTGGTTCTCTATGGTGTTGTAGGTCAGGGCGTGACTAGGGGGGGGGGGTGTTCTAGTCTTTCCATTTCTATGTTGGTGCTCTTGGTATGGTTCCCAATTAGAGGCAGCTGATGTTTGTTGTCTCTAATTGGGGATCATACTTAAGTTCTCCATTTTTCCCACCTGCTTTATATTATATATATATTTTATTTTATATTTTTATCAACCGTGACACATATCATCCCTGTCTCCTATTTATATCTCTCTATACAGTATATCATCTCTGTCTCCTATTTATATCTCTCTATAGAGTATATCATCTCTGTCTCCTATTGATATCTCTATATACAGTATATAATCTCTGTCTCCTATTTATATCTCTCTATACAGTATATCATCTCTGTCTCCTATTTATATCTCTCTATACAGTATATCATCTCTGTCTCCTATTTATATCTCTCTATAGAGTATATCATCTCTGTCTCCTATTGATATCTCTATATACAGTATATCATCTCTGTCTCCTATTTATATCTCTCTATACAGTATATCATCTCTGTCCCCTATTTATATCTCTCTATACAGTATATCATCTCTGTCTCCTATTTATATCTCTCTATATACAGTATATCATCTCTGTCTCCTATTTATATCTCTACATATACAGTATATCATCTCTGTCTCCTATTTATATCTCTATATATACAGTATATCATCTCTGTCGCCTATTTATATCTCTCTATATACAGTATATCATCTCTGTCTCCTATTTATATCTCTCTATATACAGTATATCATCTCTGTCTCCTATTTATATCTCTCTATAGAGTATATCATCTCTGTCTCCTATTTATATCTCTCTATACAGTATA
>NC_138296.1:517500-545000 GCF_965601325.2 Salmo salar | reverse complement strand
CTGCTGGCCTTACTGGGTGGATAGGAACATTAGCCTGTTAGCCTTACTGGGTGGATAGGAACATTAGCCTGATAGCCTTACTGGGTGGATAGGAACATTAGCCTGTTAGCCTTACTGGGTGGATAGGAACATTAGCCTGTTAGCCTTACTGGGTGGATAGGAACATTAGCCTGTTAGCCTTACTGGGTGGATAGGAACATTAGCCTGCTGGCCTTACTGGGTGGATAGGAACATTAGCCTGCTGGCCTTACTGGGTGGATAGGAACATTAGCCTGTTAGCCTTACTGGGTGGATAGGAACATTAGCCTGCTGGCCTTACTGGGTGGATAGGAACATTAGCCTGTTAGCCTTACTGGGTGGATAGGAACATTAGCCTGTTAGCCTTACTGGGTGGATAGGAACATTAGCCTTTTAGCCTTACTGGGTGGATAGGAACATTAGCCTGTTAGCCTTACTGGGTCTATAGGAACATTAGCCTGCTGGTCTTACTAGGTGGATAGGAACATTAGCCTGCTGGCCTTACTGGGTGGATAGGAACATTAGCCTGTTAGCCTTACTGGGTGGATAGGAACATTAGCCTGCTGGCCTTACTGGGTGGATAGGAACATTAGCCTGCTGGCCTTACTGGGTGGATAGGAACATTAGCCTGTTAGCCTTACTGGGTGGATAGGAACATTAGCCTGTTAGCCTTACTGGGTCTATAGGAACATTAGCCTGTTAGCCTTACTGGGTGGATAGGAACATTAGCCTGTTAGCCTTACTGGGTGGATAGGAACATTAGCCTGTTAGCCTTACTGGGTGGATAGGAACATTAGCCTGTTAGCCTTACTGGGTGGATAGGAACATTAGCCTGTTAGCCTTACTGGGTGGATAGGAACATTAGCCTGCTGGCCTTACTGGGTGGATAGGAACATTAGCCTGTTAGCCTTACTGGGTGGATAGGAACATTAGCCTGTTAGCCTTACTGGGTGGATAGGAACATTAGCCTGATGGCCTTACTGGGTGGATAGGAACATTAGCCTGTTAGCCTTACTGGGTGGATAGGAACATTAGCCTGTTAGCCTTACTGGGTGGATAGGAACATTAGCCTGTTAGCCTTACTGGGTGGATAGGAACATTAGCCTGTTAGCCTTACTGGGTGGATAGGAACATTAGCCTGTTAGCCTTACTGGGTGGATAGGAACATTAGCCTGTTAGCCTTACTGGGTGGATAGGAACATTAGCCTGTTAGCCTTACTGGGTGGATAGGAACATTAGCCTGCTGGCCTTACTGGGTGGATAGGAACATTAGCCTGATTGCCTTATGGGTGGATAGGAACATTAGCCTGTTAGCCTTACTGGGTGGATAGGAACATTAGCCTGTTAGCCTTACTGGGTGGATAGGAACATTAGCCTGTTAGCCTTACTGGGTGGATAGGAACATTAGCCTGCTGGCCTTACTGGGTGGATAGGAACATTAGCCTGTTAGCCTTACTGGGTGGATAGGAACATTAGCCTGCTAGCCTTACTGGGTGGATAGGAACATTAGCCTGTTAGCCTTACTGGGTGGATAGGAACATTAGCCTGCTGGCCTTACTGGGTGGATAGAAACATTAGCCTGTTAGCCTTACTGGGTGGATAGGAACATTAGCCTGTTAGCCTTACTGGGTGGATAGGAACATTAGCCTGCTGGCCTTACTGGGTGGATAGGAACATTAGCCTGCTGGCCTTACTGGGTGGATAGGAACATTAGCCTGTTAGCCTTACTGGGTGGATAGGAACATTAGCCTGCTGGCCTTACTGGGTGGATAGGAACATTAGCCTGTTAGCCTTACTGGGTGGATAGGAACATTAGCCTGCTGGCCTTACTGGGTGGATAGGAACATTAGCCTGTTAGCCTTACTGGGTGGATAGGAACATTAGCCTGTTAGCCTTACTGGGTGGATAGGAACATTAGCCTGTTAGCCTTACTGGGTGTATAGGAACATTAGCCTGCTGGCCTTACTGGGTTGATAGGAACATTAGCCTGTTAGCCTTACTGGGTGGATAGGAACATTAGCCTGTTAGCCTTACTGGGTGGATAGGAACATTAGCCTGCTAGCCTTACTGGGTGGATAGGAACATTAGCCTGTTAGCCTTACTGGGTGGATAGGAACATTAGCCTGCTGGCCTTACTGGGTGGATAGAAACATTAGCCTGTTAGCCTTACTGGGTGGATAGGAACATTAGCCTGTTAGCCTTACTGGGTGGATAGGAACATTAGCCTGCTGGCCTTACTGGGTGGATAGGAACATTAGCCTGCTGGCCTTACTGGGTGGATAGGAACATTAGCCTGTTAGCCTTACTGGGTGGATAGGAACATTAGCCTGCTGGCCTTACTGGGTGGATAGGAACATTAGCCTGTTAGCCTTACTGGGTGGATAGGAACATTAGCCTGCTGGCCTTACTGGGTGGATAGGAACATTAGCCTGTTAGCCTTACTGGGTGGATAGGAACATTAGCCTGTTAGCCTTACTGGGTGGATAGGAACATTAGCCTGTTAGCCTTACTGGGTGGATAGGAACATTAGCCTGCTGGCCTTACTGGGTGGATAGGAACATTAGCCTGTTAGCCTTACTGGGTGGATAGGAACATTAGCCTGCTAGCCTTACTGGGTGGATAGGAACATTAGCCTGTTAGCCTTACTGGGTGGATAGGAACATTAGCCTGCTGGCCTTACTGGGTGGATAGAAACATTAGCCTGTTAGCCTTACTGGGTGGATAGGAACATTAGCCTGTTAGCCTTACTGGGTGGATAGGAACATTAGCCTGCTGGCCTTACTGGGTGGATAGGAACATTAGCCTGCTGGCCTTACTGGGTGGATAGGAACATTAGCCTGTTAGCCTTACTGGGTGGATAGGAACATTAGCCTGCTGGCCTTACTGGGTGGATAGGAACATTAGCCTGTTAGCCTTACTGGGTGGATAGGAACATTAGCCTGCTGGCCTTACTGGGTGGATAGGAACATTAGCCTGTTAGCCTTACTGGGTGGATAGGAACATTAGCCTGTTAGCCTTACTGGGTGGATAGGAACATTAGCCTGTTAGCCTTACTGGGTGTATAGGAACATTAGCCTGCTGGCCTTACTGGGTTGATAGGAACATTAGCCTGTTAGCCTTACTGGGTGGATAGGAACATTAGCCTGTTAGCCTTACTGGGTGGATAGGAACATTAGCCTGTTAGCCTTACTGGGTGGATAGGAACATTAGCCTGCTAGCCTTACTGGGTGGATAGGAACATTAGCCTGCTGGCCTTACTGGGTGGATAGGAACATTAGCCTGTTAGCCTTACTGGGTGGATAGGAACATTAGCCTGCTAGCCTTACTGGGTGGATAGGAACATTAGCCTGCTGGCCTTACTGGGTGGATAGGAACATTAGCCTGTTAGCCTTACTGGGTCTATAGGAACATTAGCCTGCTGGCCTTACTGGGTGGATAGGAACATTAGCCTGTTAGCCTTACTGGGTGGATAGGAACATTAGCCTGTTAGCCTTACTGGGTGGATAGGAGCATTAGCCTGTTAGCCTTACTGAGTGGATAGGAACATTAGCCTGTTAGCCTTACTGGGTGGATAGGAACATTAGCCTGCTAGCCTTACTGGGTGGATAGGAACATTAGCCTGCTGGCCTTACTGGGTGGATAGGAACATTAGCCTGCTGGCCTTACTGGGTGGATAGGAACATTAGCCTGTTAGCCTTACTGGGTCTATAGGAACATTAGCCTGCTGGCCTTACTGGGTGGATAGGAACATTAGCCTGTTAGCCTTACTGGGTGGATAGGAACATTAGCCTGCTAGCCTTACTGGGTGGATAGGAACATTAGCCTGTTAGCCTTACTGGGTGGATAGGAACATTAGCCTGCTGGCCTTACTGGGTGGATAGGAACATTAGCCCGCTGGCCTTACTGGGTGGATAGGAACATTAGCCTGCTGGCCTTACTGGGTGGATAGGAACATTAGCCTGCTGGCCTTACTGGGTCTATAGGAACATTAGCCTGCTGGCCTTACTGGGTGGATAGGAACATTAGCCCGCTGGCCTTACTGGGTCTATAGGAACATTAGCCTGCTGGCCTTACTGGGTGGATAGGAACATTAGCCTGCTGGCCTTACTGGGTGGATAGGAACATTAGCCCGCTGGCCTTACTGGGTCTATAGGAACATTAGCCTGCTGGCCTTACTGGGTGGATAGGAACATTAGCCTGCTGGCCTTACTGGGTGGATAGGAACATTAGCCTGCTGGCCTTACTGGGTGGATAGGAACATTAGCCTGTTAGCCTTACTGGGTGGATAGGAACATTAGCCTGTTAGCCTTACTGGGTGGATAGGAACATTAGCCTGTTAGCCTTACTGGGTGGATAGGAACATTAGCCTGCTGGCCTTACTGGGTGGATAGGAACATTAGCCTGTTAGCCTTACTGGGTGGATAGGAACATTAGCCTGTTAGCCTTACTGGGTGGATAGGAACATTAGCCTGTTAGCCTTACTGGGTGGATAGGAACATTAGCCTGCTAGCCTTACTGGGTGGATAGGAACATTAGCCTGCTGGCCTTACTGGGTGGATAGGAACATTAGCCTGTTAGCCTTACTGGGTGGATAGGAACATTAGCCTGTTAGCCTTACTGGGTGGATAGGAACATTAGCCTGCTGGCCTTACTGGGTGGATAGGAACATTAGCCTGTTAGCCTTACTGGGTGGATAGGAACATTAGCCTGTTAGCCTTACTGGGTGGATAGGAACATTAGCCTGCTGATCTTACTGGGTGGATAGGAACATTAGCCTGCTGGCCTTACTGGGTGGATAGGAACATTATCCTGCTGGCCTTTCTGGGTGGATAGGAACATTAGCCTGCTGGCCTTACTGGGTGGATAGGAACATTAGCCTGTTAGCCTTACTGGGTGGATAGGAACATTAGCCTGTTAGCCTTACTGGGTGGATAGGAACATTAGCCTGCTGGCCTTACTGGGTGGATAGGAACATTAGCCTGCTGGCCTTACTGGGTCTATAGGAACATTAGCCTGCTGGCCTTACTGGGTGGATAGGAACATTAGCCTGTTAGCCTTACTGGGTCTATAGGAACATTAGCCTGCTGGCCTTACTGGGTGGATAGGAACATTAGCCTGCTGGCCTTACTGGGTGGATAGGAACATTAGCCTGTTAGCCTTACTGGGTGGATAGGAACATTAGCCTGTTAGCCTTACTGGGTCTATAGGAACATTAGCCTGCTGGCCTTACTGGGTGGATAGGAACATTAGCCTGTTAGCCTTACTGGGTGGATAGGAACATTAGCCTGTTAGCCTTACTGGGTGGATAGGAACATTAGCCTGCTGGCCTTACTGGGTGGATAGGAACATTAGCCTGCTGGCCTTACTGGGTGGATAGGAACATTAGCCTGCTGGCCTTACTGGGTGGATAGGAACATTAGCCTGTTAGCCTTACTGGGTGGATAGGAACGTTAGCCTGCTGGCCTTACTGGGTGGATAGGAACATTAGCCTGCTGGCCTTACTGGGTGGATAGGAACATTAGCCTGCTGGCCTTACTGGGTGGATAGGAACATTAGCCTGTTAGCCTTACTGGGTGGATAGGAACATTAGCCTGCTAGCCTTACTGGGTGGATAGGAACATTAGCCTGCTAGCCTTACTGAGTGGATAGGAACATTAGCCTGTTAGCCTTACTGGGTGGATAGGAACATTAGCCTGTTAGCCTTACTGGGTGGATAGGAACATTAGCCTGTTAGCCTTACTGGGTGGATAGGAACATTAGCCTGCTGGCCTTACTGGGTGGATAGGAACATTAGCCCGCTGGTCTTACTGGGTGGATAGGAACATTAGCCTGCTGGCCTTACTGGGTGGATAGGAACATTAGCCTGTTAGCCTTACTGGGTGGATAGGAACATTAGCCTGCCAACCTTACTGGGTGGATAGGAACATTAGCCTGTTAGCCTTACTGGGTGGATAGGAACATTAGCCTGCTGGCCTTACTGGGTGGATAGGAACATTAGCCCGCTGGTCTTACTGGGTGGATAGGAACATTAGCCTGCTGGCCTTACTGGGTGGATAGGAACATTAGCCTGCTGGCCTTACTGGGTCTATAGGAACATTAGCCTGCTGGCCTTACTGGGTGGATAGGAACATTAGCCCGCTGGCCTTACTGGGTCTATAGGAACATTAGCCTGCTGGCCTTACTGGGTGGATAGGAACATTAGCCTGCTGATCTTACTGGGTGGATAGGAACATTAGCCTGCTGGCCTTACTGGGTGGATAGGAACATTATCCTGCTGGCCTTTCTGGGTGGATAGGAACATTAGCCTGCTGGCCTTACTGGGTGGATAGGAACATTAGCCTGTTAGCCTTACTGGGTGGATAGGAACATTAGCCTGTTAGCCTTACTGGGTGGATAGGAACATTAGCCTGTTAGCCTTACTGGGTGGATAGGAACATTAGCCTGCTGGCCTTACTGGGTGGATAGGAACATTAGCCTGCTGGCCTTACTGGGTCTATAGGAACATTAGCCTGCTGGCCTTACTGGGTGGATAGGAACATTAGCCTGTTAGCCTTACTGGGTCTATAGGAACATTAGCCTGCTGGCCTTACTGGGTGGATAGGAACATTAGCCTGCTGGCCTTACTGGGTGGATAGGAACATTAGCCTGTTAGCCTTACTGGGTGGATAGGAACATTAGCCTGCTGGCCTTACTGGGTGGATAGGAACATTAGCCTGTTAGCCTTACTGGGTGGATAGGAACATTAGCCTGCTGGCCTTACTGGGTGGATAGGAACATTAGCCTGCTGGCCTTACTGGGTGGATAGGAACATTAGCCTGTTAGCCTTACTGGGTGGATAGGAACATTAGCCTGTTAGCCTTACTGGGTCTATAGGAACATTAGCCTTTTGGCCTTACTGGGTGGATAGGAACATTAGCCTGTTAGCCTTACTGGGTGGATAGGAACATTAGCCTGTTAGCCTTACTGGGTGGATAGGAGCATTAGCCTGTTAGCCTTACTGAGTGGATAGGAACATTAGCCTGTTAGCCTTACTGGGTGGATAGGAACATTAGCCTGCTAGCCTTACTGGGTGGATAGGAACATTAGCCTGCTGGCCTTACTGGGTGGATAGGAACATTAGCCTGCTGGCCTTACTGGGTCTATAGGAACATTAGCCTGTTAGCCTTACTGGGTGGATAGGAACATTAGCCTGTTAGCCTTACTGGGTGGATAGGAACATTAGCCTGCTGGCCTTACTGGGTGGATAGGAACATTAGCCTGCTGGCCTTACTGGGTGGATAGGAACATTAGCCTGCTGGCCTTACTGGGTGGATAGGAACATTAGCCTGCTGGCCTTACTGGGTGGATAGGAACATTAGCCTGCTGGCCTTACTGGGTGGATAGGAACATTAGCCCGCTGGTCTTACTGGGTGGATAGGAACATTAGCCCGCTGGCCTTACTGGGTGGATAGGAACATTAGCCTGCTGGCCTTACTGGGTCTATAGGAACATTAGCCTGCTGGCCTTACTGGGTGGATAGGGAACATTAGCCCGCTGGCCTTACTGGGTCTATAGGAACATTAGCCTGCTGGCCTTACTGGGTGGATAGGAACATTAGCCTGCTGGCCTTACTGGGTGGATAGGAACATTAGCCTGTTAGCCTTACTGGGTGGATAGGAACATTAGCCTGTTAGCCTTACTGGGTGGATAGGAACATTAGCCTGCTGGCCTTACTGGGTGGATAGGAACATTAGCCTGCTGGCCTTACTGGGTCTATAGGAACATTAGCCTGCTGGCCTTACTGGGTGGATAGGACATTAGCCTGCTGGCCTTACTGGGTGGATAGGAACATTAGACTGCTGGCCTTACTGGGTGGATAGGAACATTAGCCTGCTGGCCTTACTGGGTGGATAGGAACATTAGCCTGTTAGCCTTACTGGGTGGATAGGAACATTAGCCTGTTAGCCTTACTGGGTCTATAGGAACATTAGCCTGCTGGCCTTACTGGGTGGATAGGAACATTAGCCTGTTAGCCTTACTGGGTGGATAGGAACATTAGCCTGTTAGCCTTACTGGGTGGATAGGAACATTAGCCTGCTGGCCTTACTGGGTGGATAGGAACATTAGCCTGCTGGCCTTACTGGGTGGATAGGAACATTAGCCTGTTAGCCTTACTGGGTGGATAGGAACATTAGCCTGCTGGCCTTACTGGGTGGATAGGAACATTAGCCTGTTAGCCTTACTGGGTGGATAGGAACATTAGCCTGCTGGCCTTACTGGGTGGATAGGAACATTAGCCTGTTAGCCTTACTGGGTGGATAGGAACATTAGCCTGCTGGCCTTACTGGGTGGATAGGAACATTAGCCTGTTAGCCTTACTGGGTGGATAGGAACATTAGCCTGTTAGCCTTACTGGGTGGATAGGAACATTAGCCTGTTAGCCTTACTGGGTGGATAGGAACATTAGCCTGTTAGCCTTACTGGGTGGATAGGAACATTAGCCTGCTGGCCTTACTGGGTGGATAGGAACATTAGCCTGTTAGCCTTACTGGGTGGATAGGAACATTAGCCTGTTAGCCTTACTGGGTCTATAGGAACATTAGCCTGCTAGCCTTACTGGGTCTATAGGAACATTAGCCTGCTGGCCTTACTGGGTGGATAGGAACATTAGCCTGTTAGCCTTACTGGGTGGATAGGAACATTAGCCTGCCAACCTTACTGGGTGGATAGGAACATTAGCCTGTTAGCCTTACTGGGTGGATAGGAACATTAGCCTGCTGGCCTTACTGGGTGGATAGGAACATTAGCCCGCTGGTCTTACTGGGTGGATAGGAACATTAGCCTGCTGGCCTTACTGGGTGGATAGGAACATTAGCCTGCTGGCCTTACTGGGTCTATAGGAACATTAGCCTGCTGGCCTTACTGGGTGGATAGGAACATTAGCCCGCTGGCCTTACTGGGTCTATAGGAACATTAGCCTGCTGGCCTTACTGGGTGGATAGGAACATTAGCCTGCTGATCTTACTGGGTGGATAGGAACATTAGCCTGCTGGCCTTACTGGGTGGATAGGAACATTATCCTGCTGGCCTTTCTGGGTGGATAGGAACATTAGCCTGCTGGCCTTACTGGGTGGATAGGAACATTAGCCTGTTAGCCTTACTGGGTGGATAGGAACATTAGCCTGTTAGCCTTACTGGGTGGATAGGAACATTAGCCTGTTAGCCTTACTGGGTGGATAGGAACATTAGCCTGCTGGCCTTACTGGGTGGATAGGAACATTAGCCTGCTGGCCTTACTGGGTCTATAGGAACATTAGCCTGCTGGCCTTACTGGGTGGATAGGAACATTAGCCTGTTAGCCTTACTGGGTCTATAGGAACATTAGCCTGCTGGCCTTACTGGGTGGATAGGAACATTAGCCCGCTGGCCTTACTGGGTCTATAGGAACATTAGCCTGCTGGCCTTACTGGGTGGATAGGAACATTAGCCTGCTGGCCTTACTGGGTGGATAGGAACATTAGCCCGCTGGCCTTACTGGGTCTATAGGAACATTAGCCTGCTGGCCTTACTGGGTGGATAGGAACATTAGCCTGCTGGCCTTACTGGGTGGATAGGAACATTAGCCTGCTGGCCTTACTGGGTGGATAGGAACATTAGCCTGTTAGCCTTACTGGGTGGATAGGAACATTAGCCTGTTAGCCTTACTGGGTGGATAGGAACATTAGCCTGTTAGCCTTACTGGGTGGATAGGAACATTAGCCTGCTGGCCTTACTGGGTGGATAGGAACATTAGCCTGTTAGCCTTACTGGGTGGATAGGAACATTAGCCTGTTAGCCTTACTGGGTGGATAGGAACATTAGCCTGTTAGCCTTACTGGGTGGATAGGAACATTAGCCTGCTAGCCTTACTGGGTGGATAGGAACATTAGCCTGCTGGCCTTACTGGGTGGATAGGAACATTAGCCTGTTAGCCTTACTGGGTGGATAGGAACATTAGCCTGTTAGCCTTACTGGGTGGATAGGAACATTAGCCTGCTGGCCTTACTGGGTGGATAGGAACATTAGCCTGTTAGCCTTACTGGGTGGATAGGAACATTAGCCTGTTAGCCTTACTGGGTGGATAGGAACATTAGCCTGCTGATCTTACTGGGTGGATAGGAACATTAGCCTGCTGGCCTTACTGGGTGGATAGGAACATTATCCTGCTGGCCTTTCTGGGTGGATAGGAACATTAGCCTGCTGGCCTTACTGGGTGGATAGGAACATTAGCCTGTTAGCCTTACTGGGTGGATAGGAACATTAGCCTGTTAGCCTTACTGGGTGGATAGGAACATTAGCCTGCTGGCCTTACTGGGTGGATAGGAACATTAGCCTGCTGGCCTTACTGGGTCTATAGGAACATTAGCCTGCTGGCCTTACTGGGTGGATAGGAACATTAGCCTGTTAGCCTTACTGGGTCTATAGGAACATTAGCCTGCTGGCCTTACTGGGTGGATAGGAACATTAGCCTGCTGGCCTTACTGGGTGGATAGGAACATTAGCCTGTTAGCCTTACTGGGTGGATAGGAACATTAGCCTGTTAGCCTTACTGGGTCTATAGGAACATTAGCCTGCTGGCCTTACTGGGTGGATAGGAACATTAGCCTGTTAGCCTTACTGGGTGGATAGGAACATTAGCCTGTTAGCCTTACTGGGTGGATAGGAACATTAGCCTGCTGGCCTTACTGGGTGGATAGGAACATTAGCCTGCTGGCCTTACTGGGTGGATAGGAACATTAGCCTGCTGGCCTTACTGGGTGGATAGGAACATTAGCCTGTTAGCCTTACTGGGTGGATAGGAACGTTAGCCTGCTGGCCTTACTGGGTGGATAGGAACATTAGCCTGCTGGCCTTACTGGGTGGATAGGAACATTAGCCTGCTGGCCTTACTGGGTGGATAGGAACATTAGCCTGTTAGCCTTACTGGGTGGATAGGAACATTAGCCTGCTAGCCTTACTGGGTGGATAGGAACATTAGCCTGCTAGCCTTACTGAGTGGATAGGAACATTAGCCTGTTAGCCTTACTGGGTGGATAGGAACATTAGCCTGTTAGCCTTACTGGGTGGATAGGAACATTAGCCTGTTAGCCTTACTGGGTGGATAGGAACATTAGCCTGCTGGCCTTACTGGGTGGATAGGAACATTAGCCCGCTGGTCTTACTGGGTGGATAGGAACATTAGCCTGCTGGCCTTACTGGGTGGATAGGAACATTAGCCTGTTAGCCTTACTGGGTGGATAGGAACATTAGCCTGCCAACCTTACTGGGTGGATAGGAACATTAGCCTGTTAGCCTTACTGGGTGGATAGGAACATTAGCCTGCTGGCCTTACTGGGTGGATAGGAACATTAGCCCGCTGGTCTTACTGGGTGGATAGGAACATTAGCCTGCTGGCCTTACTGGGTGGATAGGAACATTAGCCTGCTGGCCTTACTGGGTCTATAGGAACATTAGCCTGCTGGCCTTACTGGGTGGATAGGAACATTAGCCCGCTGGCCTTACTGGGTCTATAGGAACATTAGCCTGCTGGCCTTACTGGGTGGATAGGAACATTAGCCTGCTGATCTTACTGGGTGGATAGGAACATTAGCCTGCTGGCCTTACTGGGTGGATAGGAACATTATCCTGCTGGCCTTTCTGGGTGGATAGGAACATTAGCCTGCTGGCCTTACTGGGTGGATAGGAACATTAGCCTGTTAGCCTTACTGGGTGGATAGGAACATTAGCCTGTTAGCCTTACTGGGTGGATAGGAACATTAGCCTGTTAGCCTTACTGGGTGGATAGGAACATTAGCCTGCTGGCCTTACTGGGTGGATAGGAACATTAGCCTGCTGGCCTTACTGGGTCTATAGGAACATTAGCCTGCTGGCCTTACTGGGTGGATAGGAACATTAGCCTGTTAGCCTTACTGGGTCTATAGGAACATTAGCCTGCTGGCCTTACTGGGTGGATAGGAACATTAGCCTGCTGGCCTTACTGGGTGGATAGGAACATTAGCCTGTTAGCCTTACTGGGTGGATAGGAACATTAGCCTGCTGGCCTTACTGGGTGGATAGGAACATTAGCCTGTTAGCCTTACTGGGTGGATAGGAACATTAGCCTGCTGGCCTTACTGGGTGGATAGGAACATTAGCCTGCTGGCCTTACTGGGTGGATAGGAACATTAGCCTGTTAGCCTTACTGGGTGGATAGGAACATTAGCCTGTTAGCCTTACTGGGTCTATAGGAACATTAGCCTTTTGGCCTTACTGGGTGGATAGGAACATTAGCCTGTTAGCCTTACTGGGTGGATAGGAACATTAGCCTGTTAGCCTTACTGGGTGGATAGGAGCATTAGCCTGTTAGCCTTACTGAGTGGATAGGAACATTAGCCTGTTAGCCTTACTGGGTGGATAGGAACATTAGCCTGCTAGCCTTACTGGGTGGATAGGAACATTAGCCTGCTGGCCTTACTGGGTGGATAGGAACATTAGCCTGCTGGCCTTACTGGGTCTATAGGAACATTAGCCTGTTAGCCTTACTGGGTGGATAGGAACATTAGCCTGTTAGCCTTACTGGGTGGATAGGAACATTAGCCTGCTGGCCTTACTGGGTGGATAGGAACATTAGCCTGCTGGCCTTACTGGGTGGATAGGAACATTAGCCTGCTGGCCTTACTGGGTGGATAGGAACATTAGCCTGCTGGCCTTACTGGGTGGATAGGAACATTAGCCTGCTGGCCTTACTGGGTGGATAGGAACATTAGCCCGCTGGTCTTACTGGGTGGATAGGAACATTAGCCCGCTGGCCTTACTGGGTGGATAGGAACATTAGCCTGCTGGCCTTACTGGGTCTATAGGAACATTAGCCTGCTGGCCTTACTGGGTGGATAGGGAACATTAGCCCGCTGGCCTTACTGGGTCTATAGGAACATTAGCCTGCTGGCCTTACTGGGTGGATAGGAACATTAGCCTGCTGGCCTTACTGGGTGGATAGGAACATTAGCCTGTTAGCCTTACTGGGTGGATAGGAACATTAGCCTGTTAGCCTTACTGGGTGGATAGGAACATTAGCCTGCTGGCCTTACTGGGTGGATAGGAACATTAGCCTGCTGGCCTTACTGGGTCTATAGGAACATTAGCCTGCTGGCCTTACTGGGTGGATAGGACATTAGCCTGCTGGCCTTACTGGGTGGATAGGAACATTAGACTGCTGGCCTTACTGGGTGGATAGGAACATTAGCCTGCTGGCCTTACTGGGTGGATAGGAACATTAGCCTGTTAGCCTTACTGGGTGGATAGGAACATTAGCCTGTTAGCCTTACTGGGTCTATAGGAACATTAGCCTGCTGGCCTTACTGGGTGGATAGGAACATTAGCCTGTTAGCCTTACTGGGTGGATAGGAACATTAGCCTGTTAGCCTTACTGGGTGGATAGGAACATTAGCCTGCTGGCCTTACTGGGTGGATAGGAACATTAGCCTGCTGGCCTTACTGGGTGGATAGGAACATTAGCCTGTTAGCCTTACTGGGTGGATAGGAACATTAGCCTGCTGGCCTTACTGGGTGGATAGGAACATTAGCCTGTTAGCCTTACTGGGTGGATAGGAACATTAGCCTGCTGGCCTTACTGGGTGGATAGGAACATTAGCCTGTTAGCCTTACTGGGTGGATAGGAACATTAGCCTGCTGGCCTTACTGGGTGGATAGGAACATTAGCCTGTTAGCCTTACTGGGTGGATAGGAACATTAGCCTGTTAGCCTTACTGGGTGGATAGGAACATTAGCCTGTTAGCCTTACTGGGTGGATAGGAACATTAGCCTGTTAGCCTTACTGGGTGGATAGGAACATTAGCCTGCTGGCCTTACTGGGTGGATAGGAACATTAGCCTGTTAGCCTTACTGGGTGGATAGGAACATTAGCCTGTTAGCCTTACTGGGTCTATAGGAACATTAGCCTGCTAGCCTTACTGGGTCTATAGGAACATTAGCCTGCTGGCCTTACTGGGTGGATAGGAACATTAGCCTGTTAGCCTTACTGGGTGGATAGGAACATTAGCCTGCCAACCTTACTGGGTGGATAGGAACATTAGCCTGTTAGCCTTACTGGGTGGATAGGAACATTAGCCTGCTGGCCTTACTGGGTGGATAGGAACATTAGCCCGCTGGTCTTACTGGGTGGATAGGAACATTAGCCTGCTGGCCTTACTGGGTGGATAGGAACATTAGCCTGCTGGCCTTACTGGGTCTATAGGAACATTAGCCTGCTGGCCTTACTGGGTGGATAGGAACATTAGCCCGCTGGCCTTACTGGGTCTATAGGAACATTAGCCTGCTGGCCTTACTGGGTGGATAGGAACATTAGCCTGCTGATCTTACTGGGTGGATAGGAACATTAGCCTGCTGGCCTTACTGGGTGGATAGGAACATTATCCTGCTGGCCTTTCTGGGTGGATAGGAACATTAGCCTGCTGGCCTTACTGGGTGGATAGGAACATTAGCCTGTTAGCCTTACTGGGTGGATAGGAACATTAGCCTGTTAGCCTTACTGGGTGGATAGGAACATTAGCCTGTTAGCCTTACTGGGTGGATAGGAACATTAGCCTGCTGGCCTTACTGGGTGGATAGGAACATTAGCCTGCTGGCCTTACTGGGTCTATAGGAACATTAGCCTGCTGGCCTTACTGGGTGGATAGGAACATTAGCCTGTTAGCCTTACTGGGTCTATAGGAACATTAGCCTGCTGGCCTTACTGGGTGGATAGGAACATTAGCCTGCTGGCCTTACTGGGTGGATAGGAACATTAGCCTGTTAGCCTTACTGGGTGGATAGGAACATTAGCCTGCTGGCCTTACTGGGTGGATAGGAACATTAGCCTGTTAGCCTTACTGGGTGGATAGGAACATTAGCCTGCTGGCCTTACTGGGTGGATAGGAACATTAGCCTGCTGGCCTTACTGGGTGGATAGGAACATTAGCCTGTTAGCCTTACTGGGTGGATAGGAACATTAGCCTGTTAGCCTTACTGGGTCTATAGGAACATTAGCCTTTTGGCCTTACTGGGTGGATAGGAACATTAGCCTGTTAGCCTTACTGGGTGGATAGGAACATTAGCCTGTTAGCCTTACTGGGTGGATAGGAGCATTAGCCTGTTAGCCTTACTGAGTGGATAGGAACATTAGCCTGTTAGCCTTACTGGGTGGATAGGAACATTAGCCTGCTAGCCTTACTGGGTGGATAGGAACATTAGCCTGCTGGCCTTACTGGGTGGATAGGAACATTAGCCTGCTGGCCTTACTGGGTGGATAGGAACATTAGCCTGTTAGCCTTACTGGGTCTATAGGAACATTAGCCTGCTGGCCTTACTGGGTGGATAGGAACATTAGCCTGTTAGCCTTACTGGGTGGATAGGAACATTAGCCTGTTAGCCTTACTGGGTGGATAGGAACATTAGCCTGCTGGCCTTACTGGGTCTATAGGAACATTAGCCTGTTAGCCTTACTGGGTGGATAGGAACATTAGCCTGTTAGCCTTACTGGGTGGATAGGAACATTAGCCTGCTGGCCTTACTGGGTGGATAGGAACATTAGCCTGCTGGCCTTACTGGGTGGATAGGAACATTAGCCTGCTGGCCTTACTGGGTGGATAGGAACATTAGCCTGCTGGCCTTACTGGGTGGATAGGAACATTAGCCTGCTGGCCTTACTGGGTGGATAGGAACATTAGCCCGCTGGTCTTACTGGGTGGATAGGAACATTAGCCCGCTGGCCTTACTGGGTGGATAGGAACATTAGCCTGCTGGCCTTACTGGGTCTATAGGAACATTAGCCTGCTGGCCTTACTGGGTGGATAGGGAACATTAGCCCGCTGGCCTTACTGGGTCTATAGGAACATTAGCCTGCTGGCCTTACTGGGTGGATAGGAACATTAGCCTGCTGGCCTTACTGGGTGGATAGGAACATTAGCCTGTTAGCCTTACTGGGTGGATAGGAACATTAGCCTGTTAGCCTTACTGGGTGGATAGGAACATTAGCCTGCTGGCCTTACTGGGTGGATAGGAACATTAGCCTGCTGGCCTTACTGGGTCTATAAGAACATTAGCCTGCTGGCCTTACTGGGTGGATAGGAACATTAGCCTGCTGGCCTTACTGGGTGGATAGGAACATTAGCCTGCTGGCCTTACTGGGTGGATAGGAACATTAGCCTGCTGGCCTTACTGGGTGGATAGGAACATTAGCCTGTTAGCCTTACTGGGTGGATAGGAACATTAGCCTGTTAGCCTTACTGGGTGGATAGGAACATTAGCCTGTTAGCCTTACTGGGTCTATAGGAACATTAGCCTGCTGGCCTTACTGGGTGGATAGGAACATTAGCCTGTTAGCCTTACTGGGTGGATAGGAACATTAGCCTGTTAGCCTTACTGGGTGGATAGGAACATTAGCCTGCTGGCCTTACTGGGTGGATAGGAACATTAGCCTGCTGGCCTTACTGGGTGGATAGGAACATTAGCCTGTTAGCCTTACTGGGTGGATAGGAACATTAGCCTGCTGGCCTTACTGGGTGGATAGGAACATTAGCCTGTTAGCCTTACTGGGTGGATAGGAACATTAGCCTGCTGGCCTTACTGGGTGGATAGGAACATTAGCCTGTTAGCCTTACTGGGTGGATAGGAACATTAGCCTGCTGGCCTTACTGGGTGGATAGGAACATTAGCCTGTTAGCCTTACTGGGTGGATAGGAACATTAGCCTGCTGGCCTTACTGGGTGGATAGGAACATTAGCCTGTTAGCCTTACTGGGTGGATAGGAACATTAGCCTGCTGGCCTTACTGGGTGGATAGGAACATTAGCCTGTTAGCCTTACTGGGTGGATAGGAACATTAGCCTGTTAGCCTTACTGGGTGGATAGGAACATTAGCCTGTTAGCCTTACTGGGTGGATAGGAACATTAGCCTGCTGGCCTTACTGGGTGGATAGGAACATTAGCCTGTTAGCCTTACTGGGTGGATAGGAACATTAGCCTGCTGGCCTTACTGGGTGGATAGGAACATTAGCCTGCTGGCCTTACTGGGTGGATAGGAACATTAGCCTGTTAGCCTTACTGGGTCTATAGGAACATTAGCCCGAGCTATTTAGGAGGGATATCACACCTGGCATAAATGATTGTCTAGTTGTGTTTTTCCTGCTGAGGGGTGCCCTATACCTGCACCCAGAGGGGAGTAGTTCAACGTCCAGGTACAGGGGTGGCTTGCTGATGGACCTGACCTTAAAGATCTCATCCAGGCCTGTCTGTTTCACTCCAAGTACCTTGCTTGCTGTGGTAATAATCCTTCTCAGCAAATTTCTCTGGCTGACAGTGGCATTGCCAAACCAACAAAACAATACAAAAAGTTAAAATACTCTCAATGAAAGATTAGATAAAACACAGTCAGTACAGTCTACTTTAAAAATATCCCAGCTTTTTGAGAAAGTACAATCTCTGTTGGCTCTTGTTGTAGATCAGGTCTGTACATTTACACCACTGAAACTTATTGTCCAAGAGGACACACAGATATCTCTATTCCTCTACACTCTCTATGTCCTGACCTCTGATATAGATGTTACAGTGGTAGGTGTTGTACACTTCCTGAAGTCTATACACACATCTCTTTGGTCTTACTGGTATTGAGGACCAAGTGTGATTCCTCACACCGCTCTACCAAGTCATCTAGGACCAGGCCAGTTTTTGGAGTCAAATTTATCTCCACTTTTGTGGATTGAGGTGATCAGTCCTTGGTTCCAAAATATCGGGGGAAGATGCCAGAGCTGAGGATGATGTTAAAGAGTTTAAGTATAGCCAATTGGAATTTGTGGTCTGTATATTTTATCATTTCATTGAGGATCCCATCAACACCACAGGCCTTTTGGTGTTGGAGGGTTTGTGTTTTGTCCTGTAGTTCATTCAATGTAATTGGAGAATCCAGTGGCTTCTGGTCTTTAATAGTTGATTCTAAGATTTGTATTTGATCATTTATATGTTTTTGCTGTTTGTTCTTCGTTATAGATAGATTGGAGAAGTGGTTTATACATCTCCATTTTGGATAGATTTATGACGTTCCTTCTTTTAGGGTATTTCTGTAATTGTTTTAGTGATTCACCATAGAAGAAGACGTGGACTCAGGGGGGTTTTCTGGTTCTCTGTGTTTTTTGGGGTTGGACAGGTTTCTCCATTTCTTTCATAGGTTTTTGCATTCTTCATCAAAACATTTGTCATTGTTGTTAATTTTCTTCAGTTTTCTGTTTGACATTTTTTTTTAGATTTGATGGAGGGAAGCTGAGAGGTCAAATATACTGTTAACATTTTCTACTGCCAAGTTTACACCTTCACTATTACAGTGGAACGTTTTGTCCAGGAAGTTGTTCTAGAAGGGATTGAATTTGTCGTTGCCTAATTGTTGTTTGGTAGGTTTCCACACTACTTTCCTTCCATCTATAGCATTTCTTTATGTTACTCAGTTCCTTTGGCTTTGATGCCTCATGATTGAGTATTTCTCTGTTAAAGTAGACTGTGATTTAGCTGTGATCTGATAGGGGTGTCAGTGGACTGACTGTGAACGCTCTGAGAGACTCTGGGGTGATCTCAGTGATAAAGTAGACTATGTACATACCCAGCGTGCGACAGAGCTGCAGGAGTTGTCACCCATTTTTTGTTAGTTGTTTTTGTCATAGTTGTGTCTAAGGGGGGCATATTTGGGGAGGGAATGATTGATTTCCCCCTCCAGGATGGAGAAGCTGGCATCGTTATAGTATGGGGGATTCTAGTGGGGGGATATAGGTAGGATGGAGAAGCTGTCTTCATTATAGTATGGGGGATTCTAGTGGGGGGATATAGGTAGGATGGAGAAGCTGGCATCGTTATAGTATGGGGGATTATATTGGGGGGATATAGGTAGGATGGAGAAGCTGGCATCGTTATAGTATGGGGGATTCTAGTGGGGGGATATAGGTAGCACACAGGAGGATATTTATAATGAGGTCCTCTTTGGGGGGGGGGGGGGGGGGGCATGGGTCTGATCTGAGGGGGCCTAAATTGGGTGTGGGCATGGTTGGCTTAGGGGGGGGTGTCCCACAGGTCTGGGAGGGGTGGGGAGTCTCCCTGGTCTGGGAGGGGAGGGGAGTCTCCCTGGTCTGGGAGAAGAGGGGAGGGGAGTCTCCCTGGTCTGGGAGGGGAGGGGAGGGGAGTCTCCCTGGTCTGGGAGGGGAGGGGAGTCTCCCTGGTCTAGGAGGGGAGGGGAGGGGAGTCTCCCTGGTCTGGGAGGGGAGGGGAGTCTCCCTGGTCTGGGAGGGGAGGGGAGTCTCCCTGGTCTAGGAGGGGAGGGGAGGGGAGTCTCCCTGGTCTAGGAGGGGAGGGGAGGGGAGTCTCCCTGGTCTGGGAGGGGAGGGGAGTCTCCCTGGTCTGGGAGAAGAGGGGAGGGGAGTCTCCCTGGTCTGGGAGGGGAGTCTCCCTGGTCTGGGAGAAGAGGGGAGGGGAGTCTCCCTGGTCTGGGAGGGGAGGGGAGTCTCCCTGGTCTGGGAGAAGAGGGGAGGGGAGTCTCCCTGGTCTGGGAGGGGAGGGGAGGGGAGTCTCCCTGGTCTGGGAGGGGAGGGGAGTCTCCCTGGTCTGGGAGGGGAGGGGAGTCTCCCTGGTCTGGGAGGGGAGTCTCCCTGGTCTGGGAGGGGAGGGGAGTCTCCCTGGTCTGGGAGGGGAGTCTCCCTGGTCTGGGAGGGGAGTCTCCCTGGTCTGGGAGGGGAGGGGAGGGGAGTCTCCCTGGTCTGGGAGGGGAGGGGAGTCTCCCTGGTCTGGGAGGGGAGTCTCCCTGGTCTGGGAGGGGAGGGGAGGCTCCCTGGTCTGGGAGGGGAGTCTCCCTGGTCTGGGAGGGGAGTCTCCCTGGTCTGGGAGGGGAGGGGAGGCTCCCTGGTCTGGGAGGGGAGTCTCCCTGGTCTGGGAGGGGAGTCTCCCTGGTCTGGGAGGGGAGTCTCCCTGGTCTGGGAGGGGAGGGGAGGGTGTCTCCCTGGTCTGGGAGGGGAGGGGAGTCTCCCTGGTCTGGGAGGGGAGGGGAGGGGAGTCTCCCTGGTCTGGGAGGGGTTGTATATTGAAGAGGTCTGGGGGTGGCTTGTCTGTGGGGGTTATATAATGAAGAGGTCTGGGGGTGACTCGTCTGTGGGGGTTATATAATGTAGAGATCTGGGGGTGGCTTGTCTGTGGGGGTTATATAATGAAGAGGTCTGGGGGTGACTCGTCTGTGGGGGTTATATAATGTAGAGGTCTGGGGGTGGCTCGTCTGTGGGGGTTATATAATGAAGAGGTCTGGGGGTGACTCGTCTGTGGGGGTTGTATAATGAAGAGGTCTGGGGGTGACTCGTCTGTGGGGGTTGTATAATGAAGAGGTCTGGGGTGGCTCGTCTGTGGGGGTTATATAATGAAGAGGTCTGGGGATGGCTCGTCTGTGGGGGTTATATAATGAAGAGGTCTGGGGGTGGCTCGTCTGTGGGGGTTATATAATGAAGAGGTCTGGGGGTTGCTGGCCTGTGGGGGTTATATAATGAAGAGGTCTGGGGGTGGCTCATCTGTGGGGGTTATATAATGAAGAGGTCTGGGGGTGGCTCGTCTGTGGGGGTTATATAATGAAGAGGTCTGGGGGTTGCTGGCCTGTGGGGGTTATATAATGAAGAGGTCTGGGGGTGGCTTGTCTGTGGGGGTTATATAATGAAGAGGTCTGGGGGTTGCTGGTCTGTGGGGGTTGTATAATGAAGAGGTCTGGGGGTGGCTGGTCTGTGGGGGTTGTATAATGAAGAGGTCTGGGGGTGGCTGGTCTGTGGGGGTTATATAATGAAGAGGTCTGGGGGTGGCTGGTCTGTGGGGGTTGTATAATGAAGAGGTCTGGGGGTGGCTGGTCTGTGGGGGTTATATAATGAAGAGGTCTGGGGGTGGCTCGTCTGTGGGGGTTGTATAATGAAGAGGTCTGGTCTGACCCGTTCGGGGCTGGGGGAGGTATCTTTCTCAAGAGAGGCTGATTCTTTGATTAGGTGGGAGTCCAGCTGAACCTGTTTGGGGGGGGGGTTACCCTGTACCATTACTGTTCCAGACTTATAGAGATTTATATTAGCTGAGTCTTCGTTGTCTAGTATCCTGAGTTTCCACCCCTCGTTAACCCCCCCTCTCTTAACATAGGGGTAGTGTGCTAATAGTGTGCTCTCTCTCTCTCTCTCTCTCTTCCTCCTCTCTCTCTGTCTCTCTGTCTCTCTGTCTCTCTCTCTTCCTCCTCTCTCTCTTCCTCCTCTTCCTCCTCTCTCTCTCTCTCTCTCTCTCTCCTCTCTCTTCCTCCTCTCTCTGTCTCTCTGTCTCTCTCTCTCTCTCTCCCCCTGTCTCCCTCTAGTTATGGGGACCATGTGCAGCACTTCAAGGTGCTCCAGGACAGGTCAGGACAGTACTTTGTTTGGGAGGAGATGTTCTTCTCTCTGAACCAGATGGTGGAGTTCTATCATAGCAACAGCATCGCCAAGGAGGGAATCGTCGTCCTACGAGACCCAGAACAATGTGCCAGGGTAACAACTGAACATATCAATTACATTTCAATTAATCTCTCTGTCTCTCTCTCTCTCTCTCTCTCTCTCTCTCTCTCTCTACCTCTCTACCTCTCTCTCTCTACCTCTCTACCTCTCTCTCTCAACCTTCCTCTCTCTCTCTCTGTCTCTCTCTCTCTCTCTCTCTCTGTCTCTCTACCTCTCTCTACCTCTCTATTCTGTTATTTCTCTCTCTCTGTCTCTACCACCCCTCTCTTACTAGCCTGGTCTGAACATTACTAGCCTGGTCTGAACAATACTAGCCTGGTCTGAACATTACTAGCCTGGTCTGAACATTACTAGCCTGGTCTGAACATTACTAGCCTGGTCTGAACAGTACTAGCCTGGTCTGAACAGTACTAGCCTGGTCTGAACAGTACTAGCCTGGTATGAACAATACTAGCCTGGTCTGAACAGTACCAGCCTGGTCTGAACAGTACCAGCCTGGTCTGAACAGTACTAGCCTGGTCTGAACATTACTAGCCTGGTCTGAACATTACTAGCCTGGTCTGAGACGTGCATAGCATCAGCAGGGTTTGTATTCATCATTGGTCTAACCCTGTCCTGTACCCCCCCCCCCTCCAGCTCCCCCACCACGCCCACGCTCTGTTTGACTTCACCCCCCACCACCCCTCCCAGCTACGCTTCCTCCGCGGTGATATCATCGACCTGCTCGACTGTTCCGATTCGCTGCGCTGGAGAGGCCGTTGTCATGGACGCGTCGGATTCTTCCCCCCGGAGTATGTCCAGGCCGTCTACCAATGACCCCGCCCCCATCTACAACGGACCCCGCCCCATCTACAGCGAACCCCACCCCCATCTACCAATGACCCCACCCCCATCTACAATGGACCCCACCCCCACCCCCATCTGCCCCCGCCCCCATCTACTACGGCCCCGCCCCATATATCACTGACCTGTCAATCAAACTACTGACTCCACACACATCTACCACTGACCTGTCAATCAAACTACTGACTCCACCCCCATCTACCACTGACCTGTCATGATTGAACACAGACTCTGGGACCGGGACAGACCATATTAAAATGAGAGGAGAGACAGAAAGACAGAGAGACTGAAGAGAGACTGGAGAGAGACTGAGGAGAGACTGGAGAGAGACTGAAGAGAGACTGGAGAGAGACTGGAGAGACTAGAGAGAGACTGGAGAGAGACTGGAGAAAGACTGGAGAGAGACTGGAGAGAGACTGGAGAGAGACTGAAGAGAGACTGGAGAGAGACTGGAGAGAGACTGGAGAGAGACTGGAGAGAGACTGAAGAGAGACTGGAGAGAGACTGGAGAGAGACTGGAGAGAGACTGGAGAGATACTGGAGAGAGACTGAAGAGAGACTGGAGAGAGACTGGAGAGAGACTGGAGAGACTAGAGAGAGACTGGAGAGAGACTGAAGAGAGACTGAAGAGAGACTGGAGAGAGACTGGAGAGAGTCTGGAGAGAGACTGGAGAGAGTCTGGAGAGAGACTGGAGAGAGACTGGAGAGAGACTGGAGAGAGACTGAAGAGAGACTGGAGAGAGACTGGAGAGAGACTGGAGAGAGACTGGAGAGACTAGAGAGAGACTGGAGAGAGACTGAAGAGAGACTGAAGAGAGACTGGAGAGAGACTGGAGAGAGTCTGGAGAGAGACTGGAGAGAGTCTGGAGAGAGACTGGAGAGAGACTGGAGAGAGACTGGAGAGAGACTGAAGAGAGACTGGAGAGAGACTGGAGAGAGACTGGAGAGAGACTGGAGAGAGACTGAAGAGAGACTGGAGAGAGACTGGAGAGAGACTGGAGAGACTAGAGAGAGACTGAAGAGAGACTGGAGAGACTGGAGAGAGACTGGAGAGAGACTGGAGAGAGACTGGAGAGACTAGAGAGAGACTGGAGAGAGACTGAAGAGAGACTGGAGAGAGACTGGAGAGACTAGAGAGAGACTGGAGAGAGACTGGAGAGAGACTGGAGAGAGACTGAAGAGAGACTGGAGAGAGACTGGAGAGAGACTGGAGAGAGACTGAAGAGAGACTGGAGAGAGACTGGAGAGAGACTGGAGAGACTAGAGAGAGACTGAAGAGAGACTGGAGAGAGACTGGAGAGAGACTGGAGAGAGACTGAAGAGAGACTGGAGAGAGACTGGAGAGAGACTGGAGAGAGACTGGAGAGAGACTGGAGAGAGACAGCAGCTGGAGAGAGACTGGAGAGAGACTGGAGAGAGACTGGAGAGAGACTGGAGAGAGACTGGAGAGACTAGAGAGAGACTGAAGAGAGACTGGAGAGAGACTGGAGAGAGACTGGAGAGAGACTGAAGAGAGACTGGAGAGAGACTGGAGAGAGTCTGGAGAGAGACTGGAGAGAGACTGGAGAGACACTGGAGAGAGACTGGAGAGAGACTGGAGAGAGTCTGGAGAGAGACTGGAGAGAGACTGGAGAGAGACTGGAGAGAGTCTGGAGAGAGACTGGAGAGAGTCTGGAGAGAGACTGGAGAGAGACTGGAGAGAGACTGGAGAGAGACAGCAGCTGGAGAGAGACTGGAGAGAGACTGGAGAGAGACTGGAGAGAGACTGGAGAGAGACAGCAGCTGGAGAGAGACTGGAGAGAGACTGGAGAGAGACTGGAGAGAGACAGCAGCTGGAGAGAGACTGGAGAGAGACTGGAGAGAGACTGGAGAGAGACTGGAGAGAGACTGGAGAGAGACAGCAGCTGGAGAGAGACTGGAGAGAGACTGGAGAGAGACTGGAGAGAGACTGGAGAGAGACTGGAGAGAGACAGCAGCTGGAGAGAGACTGGAGAGAGACTGGAGAGAGACTGGAGAGAGACTGGAGAGAGACTGGAGAGAGACTGGAGAGAGACAGCAGCTGGAGAGAGACTGGAGAGAGACAGAGGAAAAAATGCCATCAGGGAGACATGAGAGGACCAGAGAGCTGAGGAGCCTCCAGGAGAAAAGCCATCTCACTGTGGAATATGGACCAGAGAGCAGAGCAACACTGAT
Source organism: Salmo salar (assembly GCF_965601325.2). Classification (NCBI taxonomy): domain Eukaryota; kingdom Metazoa; phylum Chordata; class Actinopteri; order Salmoniformes; family Salmonidae; genus Salmo; species Salmo salar. The sequence continues at coordinate 520,420 of NC_138296.1, read as the reverse complement.
GCCACTCACACCACACATTCCACTAGGACCTGTGTGTGTGTGTGTGTGTGTGTGTGTGTGTGTGTGTGTGTGGTGTGTGTGTGTGTGTGTGTGTGTGTGTGTGTGTGTGTGTGTGTGTGTGTGTGTGTGTGTGTGTGTGTGTGTGTGTGTGTGTGTGCCCTGTGTTCTCTGTAGCAGTAAGAGATGACTGTGTTAGTGAGTTAGTGAACAACACACCTGCTGTACCAAACACTGTAAAGGACAACACGGTAACAGCAGTCTGTCAGGACAACACGGTAACAGCAGTCTGTCAGGACAACACGGTAACAGCAGTCTGTAAAGGACAACACGGTAACAGCAGTCTGTCAGGACAACACGGTAACAGCAGTCTGTCAGGACAACACGGTAACAGCAGTCTGTCAGGACAACACGGTAACAGCAGTCTGTCAGGACAACACGGTAACAGCAGTCTGTAAAGGACAACACGGTAACAGCAGTCTGTCAGGACAACACGGTAACAGCAGTCTGTCAGGACAACACGGTAACAGCAGTCTGTCAGGACAACACGGTAACAGCAGTCTGTCAGGACAACACGGTAACAGCAGTCTGTCAGGACAACACGGTAACAGCAGTCTGTCAGGACAACACGGTAACAGCAGTCTGTCAGGACAACACGGTAACAGCAGTCTGTAAAGGACAACACGGTAACAGCAGTCTGTCAGGACAACACGGTAACAGCAGTCTGTCAGGACAACACGGTAACAGCAGTCTGTCAGGACAACACGGTAACAGCAGTCTGTAAAGGACAACACGGTAACAGCAGTCTGTCAGGACAACACGGTAACAGCAGTCTGTCAGGACAACACGGTAACAGCAGTCTGTCAGGGTTTGTATTCATCATTGGTCTAACCCTGTCCTGTACCCCCCCCCCCCCTCCAGCTCCCCCACCACGCCCACGCTCTGTTTGACTTCACCCCCCACCACCCCTCCCAGCTACGCTTCCTCCGCGGTGATATCATCGACCTGCTCGACTGTTCCGATTCGCTGCGCTGGAGAGGCCGTTGTCATGGACGCGTCGGATTCTTCCCCCCGGAGTATGTCCAGGCCGTCTACCAATGACCCCGCCCCCATCTACAACGGAACCCGCCCCCATCTACAACGGACCCCTCCCCCATCTACAATGGACCCCGCCCCCATCTACAACGGACCCCACCCCCATCTGCCCCGCCCCATCTACCAATGACCCCGCCCCCATCTACAACGAACCCCGCCCCATCTACCACTGCCCCACCCCCATCTGCCCCTGCCCCCGCCCCATCTACAACGAACCCCGCCCCATCTACCACTGCCCCGCCCCATATATCACTGACTTGTCAATCAAACTACTGACTGATATTAAAATGAGAGGAGAGACAGAGAGACTGGAGAGAGACTGGAGAGAGACTGGAGAGAGACTGGAGAGAGACTGAGGAGAGAGTGGAGAGAGAATGGAGAGAGACTGGAGAGAGACTGGAGAGAGACTGGAGAGAGACTGGAGAGAGTCTGGAGAGAGACTGGAGAGAGACTGGAGAGAGACTGGAGAGAGACAGCAGCTGGAGAGAGACTGGAGAGAGACTGGAGAGAGACTGGAGAGAGACTGGAGAGAGACTGGAGAGAGTCTGGAGAGAGACTGGAGAGAGACAGCAGCTGGAGAGAGACTGGAGAGAGACTGGAGAGAGACTGGAGAGAGTCTGGAGAGAGACTGGAGAGAGACAGCAGCTGGAGAGAGACTGGAGAGAGACTGGAGAGAGACTGGAGAGAGACTGGAGAGAGTCTGGAGAGAGACTGGAGAGAGACAGCAACTGGAGAGAGACTGGAGAGAGACTGGAGAGAGACTGGAGAGAGTCTGGAGAGAGACTGGAGAGAGACAGCAGCTGGAGAGAGACTGGAGAGAGACTGGAGAGAGACTGGAGAGAGACTGGAGAGAGTCTGGAGAGAGACTGGAGAGAGACAGCAGCTGGAGAGAGACTGGAGAGAGACAGCAGCTGGAGAAAGACTGGAGAGAGACTGGAGAGAGACAGCAGCTGGAGAAAGACTGGAGAGAGACTGGAGAGAGACTGGAGAGAGACTGGAGAGAGACTGGAGAGAGACTGGAGAGAGACTGGAGAGAGACAGCAGCTGGAGAGAGACTGGAGAGAGACTGGAGAGAGACTGGAGAGAGACAGCAGCTGGAGAGAGACTGGAGAGAGACTGGAGAGAGACTGGAGAGAGTCTGGAGAGAGACTGGAGAGAGACAGCAGCTGGAGAGAGACTGGAGAGAGACTGGAGAGAGACTGGAGAGAGTCTGGAGAGAGACTGGAGAGAGACAGCAGCTGGAGAGAGACTGGAGAGAGACTGGAGAGAGACTGGAGAGAGACTGGAGAGAGTCTGGAGAGAGATTGGAGAGAGACAGCAACTGGAGAGAGACTGGAGAGAGACTGGAGAGAGACTGGAGAGAGACTGGAGAGAGTCTGGAGAGAGACTGGAGAGAGACAGCAGCTGGAGAGAGACTGGAGAGAGACTGGAGAGAGACTGGAGAGAGACTGGAGAGAGTCTGGAGAGAGACTGGAGAGAGACAGCAGCTGGAGAGAGACTGGAGAGAGACAGCAGCTGGAGAAAGACTGGAGAGAGACTGGAGAGAGACAGCAGCTGGAGAAAGACTGGAGAGAGACTGGAGAGAGACTGGAGAGAGACTGGAGAGAGACTGGAGAGAGACTGGAGAGAGACAGCAGCTGGAGAGAGACTGGAGAGAGACTGGAGAGAGACTGGAGAGAGACTGGAGAGAGACTGGAGAGAGACAGCAGCTGGAGAGAGACTGGAGAAAGACTGGAGAGAGACTGGAGAGAGACTGGAGAGAGACTGGAGAGAGACAGCAGCTGGAGAGAGACTGGAGAGAGACTGGAGAGAGACTGGAGAGAGACTG
>NC_138296.1:490000-512500 GCF_965601325.2 Salmo salar | reverse complement strand
GGTCAGACCTGCGGGCTGTCGACTCGCGCTCCGATCGTCCTTTAAAGCAGAACGTCACGAGAGTATGTGGTGGGGGGGGTAAACTACAAAATTATCAACAATGGAGAGAATAGCAGACGCCGAATTAACCCTGTAACCACGTGGGATTAACGCTGTAACCACGTGGAATTAACCCTGTAACCATGGGGAATTAACCCTGTAACCACGTGGGATTAACGCTGTAACCACGTGGAATTAACCCTGTAACCACGTGGGATTAACCCTGTAACCACGTGGGATTAATGCTGTAACCACGTGGGATTAATGCTGTAACCACGTGGAATTAGCCCTGTAACCGTGGGGAATTAACCCTGTAACCACGTGGAATTAACCCTGTAACCATGGGGAATTAACCCTGTAACCACGTGGAATTAACCCTGTAACCATGGGGAATTAACCCTGTAACCACGCGGAATTAACCCTGTAACCACGTGGGATTAACCCTGTAACCACGTGGGATTAACCCTGTAACCACACGGAATTAACCCTGTAACCATGGGGAATTAACCCTGTAACCACGTGGAATTAACCCTGTAACCATGGGGAATTAACCCTGTAACCACGTGGGATTAACGCTGTAACCACGTGGAATTAACCCTGTAACCACGCAGAATTAACCCTGTAACCACGTGGGATTAACGCTGTAACCACGCGGAATTAACCCTGTAACCACGCGAAATTAACCCTGTAACCACGCGGAATTAACCCTGTAACCACGTGGGATTAACCCTGTAACCACTCAGAATTAACCCTAGCCCCCAGACCCCCAGATCCCCAGACCCCCCAGATCCCCAGGCCCCCCAGATCCCCCAGGTCCCCAGACCCCCAGGCCCCCCAGATCCCCCCAGGTCCCCAGACCCCCCAGGTCCCCAGACCCCCAGGCCCCCAAACCCCCCAGGTCCCCAGACCCCCAGGCCCCCCAGATCCCCCCAGACCTCCCCAGACCCCCAGACCCCCGATCTAAACCAAGGAATATTGTTTTAATTCATTGTGATGGACTGTAAATCTTCCAGACTGTGTGTTTTTAAGATGACATTTCAAACTGCATAGTTGACATTTATTCCCATGGGCTGGGTTAACAAGTATTTGTACAGTTGTGACTTGACACTAAATCCATCTGTCATTTTTGATTAACTGTCATTCATATCAACTCATTATCGACATAATTGCCCTGCGGGTTAAAGAGACAACACAGGATAAACACTGATCCCGTCTTTTGTCCCGCGGGGCAGTTATGTGGGTAATGAGAGTAAAAAAAGGGAAATTCTGGATCACGTGATAGAGCGGGCGTGTGAGTTCTTGTCACACCTTTCCGGTGAAGCTGGTAACGGGTTGTGTTGTGAGTAGTGTGCTCCCCGGGAGAGAGAGAGAGAGAGAGACGGGGGTGAAAAAGTGCGTGGACAAAACGGACCGGTAACGCGGGGATTAATAATAATAATAATGGTAATGGCGGAACCGGTCAGTTGTAGTCCCGTTGAATCTGTCTGACTTTACCGGGAATAGTTCCAAGCCTACCCGGTAACTTTTCATTCCAGAGAGAGTTGGGAAGATATTTCTGATTATTGTAGAATAATGTTGTTTATTTAACTAGTGCTCCGTTTTTTAAAAACATTTATTTATTTTTCCGGTTACTGTTCGGTGGGTCTCAAACCATGGCGTTATCACAAATCCAATGTTTGGATGAGAATAACGTGAATCTCCGGACGAATGAATCTAAACCGGATTTTTTTTATTCCGAGGAACAACGTTTAGCGCTCGAGATTCTCCTCCGGGATGGAAGCGATGCTTTTAATAAATTCCTCCACGCGAACAATCTCCGGTGTTTCCTTTCGGACCAAGAGGTGGACCGTTTGACCCGGTCAGTAGAGGAAGTATGCGACCCGGAATCAGAACTCAGTCGGGTCGTTGACTCAGACAGTGATGAACTCCCGGTGTCTCTTCAATACTGGCCGGAGCTTTCTGACTGCTCGCTCCCGCGGCTGGACCTCGGATGGCCGGACTGCGCGTCCTACAGAGGAGTGACTCGCGTCACTGTGTACGCGCAGCCGCCACTGGACGGTTACGCACACATCAAAGAGATGGTTAGGAAAACCATCGCGCAGGCGCAGAAGGTAAAGCGAGTTTTTTTTTTTTTTTTATATAATTATTATGACGGTTATATATCGTATGAAACATGAATACTCTCTGTCTGTCTGTCTGTCTGTCTGTCTGTCTGTCTGTCTGTCTGTCTGTCTGTCTGTCTGTCTGTCTGTCTGTCTGTCTGTCTGTCTGTCTGTCTGTGTGTATAGGCTGTTCCCATTCTCCAGGGTCATAGTACAGAACAGTATATTCCAGCATATACTGGTGCGGTACAAGACAAAGTACACACAGATTAAAGATACCAGATGACCTCATTGTTATGCTGCTGACTGCAAATCAATAGACACTGTGGGTTCAACCAACTATACATTATAACCAGCTACAGAGGAGGGAACTTTCACTAGGTCGTTACCCCCCCCCCCCCCCCACACATTATAACCAGCTACAGAGGAGGGAACTTTCACTAGGTCGTGACCCCCCCTACATTATAACCAGCTACAGAGGAGGGAACTTTCACTAGGTCGTGACCCCCCCCTACATTATAACCAGCTACAGAGGAGGGCCCATAGCTTTAACCGCTAGGCTACCTGCTGGTTACTGGCCCAAAGATCTAACCGGTAGACTACCTGCTAGTTACTGGCCCAAAGATCTAACCAGTAGACTACCTGCTGGTTACTGGCCCAAAGATCTAACCGGTAGACTACCTGCTAGTTACTGGCCCAAAGCTCCAACCGGTACCTACCGCCCTATCATGCATTCTAACATGTGTCTTGACCTGTGTGTGTGTGTGTGTGTGTGTGTGTGTGTGTGTGTGTGTGTGTGTGTGTGTGTGTGTGTGTGTGTGTGTGTGTGTGTGTGTGTGTGTGTGTGTGTGTGTGTGTGTGTGTGTAGGTGATTGCGGTGGTGATGGACCAGTTTACGGATGTAGATATCTTCAGAGACCTTCTGGAGGCGTGCTTTAAAAGGAAAGTGTCTGTCTACATCCTGTTGGAAAGAGCAGCGTTACCTCACTTCCTGTCTATGGCTGAGAGGGCTGCCATGCATCCCGGGCACCTGAAGGTAACACATTGGTGCTTGGGGGATTTTACACCACAGAGTGTTAATGTGCCGCAGTAGTTCTGGTGCTTGGGGGTTTTTACACCACAGAGTGTTAATGACCAGTTTAATTCTGGTGCTTGGTGGGTTTTTACACCACAGAGTGTTAATCAGCAGTTTAGTTCTGGTGCTTGGGGTTTTTTACACCACAGAGTGTTAATGAGCAGCAGTAGTTCTGATGCTTGGGGTTTTTTACACCACAGAGTGTTAATGACCAGTTTAATTCTGGTGCTTGGTGGGTTTTTACACCACAGAGTGTTAATGAGCAGTTTAGTTCTGTGCTTGGGGGTTTTTTACACCACAGAGTGTTAATGACCAGTTTAATTCTGGTGCTTGGTGGGTTTTTACACCACAGAGTGTTAATCAGCAGTTTAGTTCTGATGCTTGGGGGTTTTTACACCACAGAGTGTTAATGAGCCGCAGTAGTTCTGATGCTTGGGGGTTTTTACACCACAGAGTGTTAATGACCAGTTTAATTCTGGTGCTTGGGGGGTTTTTACACCACAGAGTGTTAATGAGCAGTTTAGTTCTGGTCCTTGAGGGTTTTTACACCACAGAGTGTTAATGAGCCGCAGTAGTTCTGGTCCTTGAGGGTTTTTACACCACAGAGTGTTAATGAGCCGCAGTAGTTCTGGTCCTTGGTGGGTTTTTACACCACAGAGTGTTAATGAGCAGTTTAGTTCTGGTGCTTGGGAGATTTTTACACCACAGAGTGTTAATGAGCCGCAGTAGTTCTGGTGCTTGGGAGGTTTTTACACCACAGAGTGTTAATGAGCAGTTTAGTTCTGGTCCTTGAGGGTTTTTACACCACAGAGTGTTAATGAGCCGCAGTAGTTCTGGTCCTTGGTGGGTTTTTACACCACAGAGAGTTAATGACCAGTTTATTTCTGGTGCTTGGTGGGTTTTTACACCACAGAGTGTTAATGACCAGTTTAATTCTGGTGCTTGGTGGGTTTTTACACCACAGAGTGTTAATGACCAGTTTAATTCTGGTGCTTGGTGGGTTTTTACACCACAGAGTGTTAATGACCAGTTTAGTTCTGGTCCTTGAGGGTTTTTACACCACAGAGTGTTAATGAGCCGCAGTAGTTCTGGTCCTTGGTGGGTTTTTACACCACAGAGTGTTAATGAGCCGCAGTAGTTCTGGTGCTTGGGAGGTTTTTACACCACAGAGTGTTAATGAGCAGTTTAGTTCTGGTCCTTGAGGGTTTTTACACCACAGAGTGTTAATGAGCCGCAGTAGTTCTGGTCCTTGGTGGGTTTTTACACCACAGAGAGTTAATGACCAGTTTATTTCTGGTGCTTGGTGGGTTGTTACACCACCGACTGTTAATGAGCCGCAGTAGTTCTGGTCCTTGGTGGGTTTTTACACCACAGAGTGTTAATGAGCCGCAGTAGTTCTGGTCCTTGGTGGGTTTTTACACCACAGAGTGTTAATGAGCAGTTTAGTTCTGGTGCTTGGGAGGTTTTTACACCACAGAGTGTTAATGAGCCGCAGTAGTTCTGGTCCTTGGTGGGTTTTTACACCACAGAGTGTTAATGAGCAGTTTAGTTCTGGTGCTTGGGAGGTTTTTACACCACAGAGTGTTAATGAGCCGCAGTAGTTCTGGTCCTTGGTGGGTTTTTACACCACAGAGTGTTAATGAGCAGTTTAGTTCTGGTGCTTGGGAGGTTTTTACACCACAGAGTGTTAATGAGCCGCAGTAGTTCTGGGTCCTCTTTCCCAAAAGCGTTTTTTAAAGGAAAAGTAGGAGCTCACTAGAGGAAAGTTTATTGTTCTACTGTAGGCCGACATCTGCCTCTTAACTGATGGCCCGAATCAGCTCTTCAACCACAGCCAGGATAACACAGTCGTCTATAATGGGTTTTCACACCTGTCCTGGTGTGCCAATGGATAGGCTAACGGGTAGCCTACAGAATGCAGCCTATTGGAATAGAATCAAATGACAGAGGGGGCCTATTGCAAACATCGATGGCACTAGACAATCGCCAGCCGCTGTCTCGTTAACTCATCAATATGCAGCTAAATTCCCCCCCCCCCACACACAGCTGATGTCTCGTACTCAGACTGGTTGAGCAGCACCGACCGAGGTCACAGACTGGTTGAGCAGCACCGACCGAGGTCACAGACTGGTTGAGCAGCACCGACCGAGGTCACAGGCTGGTTGAGCAGCACCGACCGAGGTCACAGGCTGGTTGAGCAGCACCGACCGAGGTCACAGGCTGGTTGAGCAGCACCGACCGAGGTCACAGGCTGGTTGAGCAGCACCGACCGAGGTCACAGGCTGGTTGAGCAGCACCGACCGAGGTCACAGGCTGGTTGAGCAGCACCGACCGAGGTCACAGGCTGGTTGAGCAGCACCGACCGAGGTCACAGGCTGGTTGAGCAGCACCGACCGAGGTCACAGACTGGTTGAGCAGCACCGACCGAGGTCACAGACTGGTTGAGCAGCACCGACCGAGGTCACAGGCTGGTTGAGCAGCACCGACCGAGGTCACAGACTGGTTGAGCAGCACCGACCGAGGTCACAGACTGGTTGAGCAGCACCGACCGAGGTCACAGACTGGTTGAGCAGCACCGACCGAGGTCACAGACTGGTTGAGCAGCACCGACCGAGGTCACAGGCTGGTTGAGCAGCACCGACCGAGGTCACAGGCTGGTTGAGCAGCACCGACCGAGGTCACAGGCTGGTTGAGCAGCACCGACCGAGGTCACAGGCTGGTTGAGCAGCACCGACCGAGGTCACAGGCTGGTTGAGCAGCACCGACCGAGGTCACAGGCTGGTTGAGCAGCACCGACCGAGGTCACAGGCTGGTTGAGCAGCACCGACCGAGGTCACAGGCTGGTTGAGCAGCACCGACCGAGGTCACAGGCTGGTTGAGCAGCACCGACCGAGGTCACAGGCTGGTTGAGCAGCACCGACCGAGGTCACAGGCTGGTTGAGCAGCACCGACCGAGGTCACAGGCTGGTTGAGCAGCACCGACCGAGGTCACAGACTGGTTGAGCAGCACCGACCGAGGTCACAGGCTGGTTGAGCAGCACCGACCGAGGTCACAGGCTGGTTGAGCAGCACCGACTGAGGTCACAGACTGGTTGAGCAGCACCGACCGAGGTCACAGAACTGGTTGAGCAGCACCGACCGAGGTCACAGACTGGTTGAACAGCACCGACCGAGGTCACAGACTGGTTGAGCAGCACCGACCGAGGTCACAGGCTGGTTGAGCAGCACCGACCGAGGTCACAGACTGGTTGAGCAGCACCGACCGAGGTCACAGACTGGTTGAGCAGCACCGACCGAGGTCACAGGCTGGTTGAGCAGCACCGACAGGCTGTTATTCCAGGAAGAGGTGAAAGCAGAACCGTCTGACGAGGAACGTAATTCAGCTAAACTATTAAAAGTGGAATAAATGTTGTACTTTTGGAACCAATGGACAACACCCTTCCAGTCACAGTAGGAGACTGTAGGAAATACTGTAGCGTCACTATAGCAACCCAACTCCCATTTGTTACCACTGTCATGTGTCCAAGGGGTTTTCAAACTGTTTTGACCTACGACGGGAGACAGACAGACAGACAGACAGACAGACAGACAGACAGGCAGGCAGGCAGGCAGACAGACAGACAGACAGACAGACAACAGACAGACAGACAGACAGACAGACAGACAGACAGACAGACAGACAGACAGACAGACAGACAGACAGACAGACAGACAGACAGGGAGAGAGAGAGAGAGAGAGAGAGAGAGAGAGAGAACAGAGGGAGGGAGAGGGGGAGAGAGAGAGAGAGAAGAGAGAGAGGGGAGAGAGAGAAGAGAGAGAGAGAGAGAGACAGAGAGAGAGAGAGTATTTTATAGAGCCCCAGTGTTGTGGCTGTGTGCTACTTTCCATATGTTATCTGGCAGTTAAACAGGCTTCACCAGGTCACACCCACAGAACAGACAACAGACACGTCTACCTGTCGAACCACTTACTGTACACACCAGTCGTTATGTCCTGCTGTCCACTGTCCACTCAACACACCCGTCATTATGTCCTGCTGTCCACTGTCCTCTCAACACACCCGTCATTATGTCCTGCTGTCCACTGTCCTCTCAACACACCCGTCATTATGTCCTGCTGTCCACTGTCCTCTCAACACACCCATCATTATGTCCTGCCTGCTGTCCACTGTCCTCTCAACACATCCATCATTATGTCCTGCTGTCCACTGTCCTCTCAACACACCCATCATTATGTCCTGCTGTCCACTGTCCACTCAACACACCCGTCATTATGTTCTGCTGTCCACTGTCCTCTCAACACATCCATCATTATGTCCTGCTGTCCACTGTCCTCTCAACACATCCATCATTATGTCCTGCTGTCCACTGTCCTCTCAACACACCCGCCATTATGTCCTGCTGTCCACTGTCCTCTCAACACACCCGTCATTATGTCCTGCTGTCCACTGTCCTCTCAACACACCCATCATTATGTCCTGCTGTCCACTGTCCTCTCAACACACCAGTCATTATGTCCCGCTGTCCACTGTCCTCTCAACACACCCGTCATTATGTCCCGCTGTCCACTGTCCTCTCAACACACTCGTCATTATGTCCTGCTGTCCACTGTCCTCTCAACACACCCGTCATTATGTCCTGCTGTCCACTGTCCACTCAACACACCCGTCATTATGTCCCTGCTGTCCACTGTCCTCTCAACACACCCGTCATTATGTCCTGCTGTCCACTGTCCTCTCAACACACCCGTCATTATGTCCTGCTGTCCACTGTCCTCTCAACACACCCGTCATTATGTCCCGCTGTCCACTGTCCTCTCAACACACCCGTCATTATGTCCTGCTGTCCACTGTCCTCTCAACACACCAGTCATTATGTCCTGCTGTCCACTGTCCTCTCAACACACCCGTCATTATGTCTCGCTGTCCACTGTCCTCTCAACACACCAGTCATTATGTCCTGCTGTCCACTGTCCTCTCAACACCCCTCTGTCCTGCTGTCCACTGTCCTCTCAACACCCCTCTGTCCTGCTGTCCACTGTCCTCTCAACACCCCTCTGTCCTGCTGTCCACTGTCCTCTCAACACCCCTCTGTCCTGCTGTCCACTGTCCTCTCAACACCCCTCTGTCCTGCAGAGCCTGCGTGTGGGTGTGACAGGAGGAGCAGAGTTCCTCAGTAGGTCGTGTTCCAGGGTGAGAGGACGTCTGGGTCACAGGTTCCTGTTGGTAGATGGAGACAAGGCTGTTTCTGGATCGTACAGGTACCCTAACCTCTGACCCCTAACCTCTGACCCCTAACCCTCTGACCCCTAACCTCTGACCCCTAACCATCTGACCCCTAACCCTCTGACCCCTAACCATCTGACCCCTAACCTCTGACCCCTAACCCTCTGACCCTCTGACCCCTAACCCTCTGACCCCTAACCTCTGACCCCTAACCCTCTGACCCCTAACCCTCTGACCCCTAACCTCTGACCCCTAACCCTCTGACCCCTAACCCTCTGACCCCTAACCCTCTGACCCCTAACCTCTGACCTCTGACCCCTAATTTTGGACACATTAATAATGGTTACAGGGTTAATTCTCCGTGGATACAGGGTTAATTCCGCGTGGTTACAGGGTTAATTCCGCATGGTTACAGGGTTAATTCCGTGTGGTTACAGGGTTAATTCCGCATGGTTACAGGGTTAATTCCTCGTGGTTACAGGGTTAATTCCGCATGGTTACAGGGTTAATTCTCCGTGGTTACGGGGTTAATTCCGCGTGGTTACAGGGTTAATTCCGCGTGGTTACAGGGTTAATTCCGCATGGTTATAGGGTTAATTCCGCATGGTTACAGGGTTAATTCCGCGTGGTTACAGGGTTAATTCCGCGTGGTTACAGGGTTAATTCCGCGTGGTTACAGGGTTAATTCCACGTGGTTACAGGGTTAATTCCGCGTGGTTACAGGCTTCATTCCACGTGGTTACAGGGTTAATTCCACATGGTTACAGGGTTAATTCCACGTGGTTACAGGGTTAATTCCGCGTGGTTACAGGGTTAATTCCACGTGGTTACAGGGTTAATTCCGCGTGGTTACAGGGTTAATTCCGCATGGTTACAGGGTTAATTCCGCGTGGTTACAGGGTTAATTCCGCGTGGTTACAGGGTTAATTCCACGTGGTTACAGGGTTAATTCCCTGTGGTTACAGGGTTAATTCCGCGTGGTTACAGGGTTAATTCCGCGTGGTTACAGGGTTAATTCCACATGGTTACAGGGTTAATTCTGCATGGTTACAGGGTTAATTCCACATGGTTACAGGGTTAATTCCCTCTGGTTACAGGGTTAATTCCTCATGGTTACAGGGTTAATTCCGCGTGGTTACAGGGTTAATTCCGCATGGTTACAGGGTTAATTCTGTGTGGTTACAGGGTTAATTCTCTGTGTTTACGGGGTTAATTCCGCGTGGTTACAGGATTAATACAGGCATCGGTCTGAGCATCACTAGTTCAGTGCCATTTCATTTTTTTTGTTGTGATCGCCGAGGAAGGCTCTTTGTAGTGACGACCCCTAACCTCTGACCCCTGTCTGTATCGTGTGCTCCTTCCCTTCCAGTTTCACCTGGACGGCGTCTCGTTTGGACAGACACCTGGTCACCTTGGTAACGGGCCAGGCGGTTGACTCCTTTGACCAGCTGTTCCGTGACCTCTACCTGACCTCCAGCGGGGTCGACCTCCGCGGGGTCACCATGGAGACGGAGCCGGAGCCGGAGCCCCTCCCCAAGGCCAGCCCTGTCGCTTCTCTCTCCGCAGCTAACGCCAGGAAGCTGTTCAGCCCTAAATACGCCCTGGTGATCGGCGACGCTAACGCTAACGCTAGCGGCGCCAGCCCCGTCTCCTCCGGAAAGAACTCCAACTCCCAGAACCCCTTGAAAACAAAGGTACCAGAATGCATTGCTCCCCCTACTTTACCATAATGTACCGTGCTCGTTAATAAAACACCTGTAGATTTGTTTATCTATATTCTTTTAAAAAGTTTCCTCAATATTATAATCATTCATTTCAATCAATCTAGGGGCGTGTCCCGGAGCCAGTGGAAGCCGCGCCCCTCCACCCGGGATTAGCCTGTCTGGAGAAAGCGTACCTGATTCCGTACCTGCCCACCTGGCCCGAACCCGACCCCCCCAGAGACGTCATCGGGTTCATTAACGTGCGGGACGCGTCGCGGCCGACCCAGGTGCACCTGCAACGCTCCGAGAGGTTCGAGACGAGCCAGGCGATACGCTTCAGCAGTCCCTTTGCCCTGCCCAATGAGGAGCCACTTCCTGACAGGGCTGTGCCTAGACCTACCCCTACCCTTAACTCTACCCCTAATCCTAACTCTACCCTTAACTCTACCCCTATCCCTAACTCTACCCTTAACTCTACCCCTACCCCTAACTCTACCCTTAACTCTACCCCTACCCCTAAATCTACCCCTACCCTTAACTCTACACCTACCCCTAAATCTACCCCTATCCCTAACTCTATCCCTACCCCTAACTCTACCCCTACCCCTACCCTTAGCTCTACCCCTACCCTTAACTCTACCCCTACCCCTAACTCTATCCCTACCCCTAACTCTACCCCTACCCCTAACTCTACCCCTACCCCTACTCTTAGCTCTACCCCTACCCTTAACTCTACCCCTACCCTTAAGTCTACCCCTACCCTTAACTCTACCCCTACCCTTAAGTCTACCCCTACCCCTAAATCTACCCCTAAATCTACCCCTAACTGTACCCCTAACTCCATTCCCTACCCCACCTCCCCCACTCTCCCCAGTCCCGTATGCCCCTCCCTTACCTTCACCCCAGTCCCTAAACCCCGGACGGTGCAGTTGGTCATGAGGAGCGGGAGTGGTCAGGACCTATGTGGAGTCAGAGTGGTCAAGAAGACAGACAGTCTGGAGCTAACTGGACCAAAAACAGACTGTCTGAATGGAACTGGACTGTGGCTAGACTGCGAGACCGCACTGCGAACTCAGAGTGACTGCGAGACCGCACTGCGAACTCAGAGTGACTGTGAGACCGCACTGCGAACTCAGAGTGACTGTGAGACCGCACTGCGAACACAGAGTGACTGCGAGACCGCACTGCGAACTCAGAGTGACTGTGAGACCGCACTGCGAACACAGAGTGACTGTGAGACCGCACTGCGAACACAGAGTGACTGTGAGACCGCACTGCGAACACAGAGTGACTGCGAGACCGCACTGCGAACACAGAGTGACTGTGAGACCGCAGTAGTACCCCAGAGTGACTGCGAGACCGCACTGCGAACTCAGAGTGACTGTGAGACCGCACTGCGAACACAGAGTGACTGCGAGACCGCACTGCGAACACAGAGTGACTGTGAGACCGCACTGCGAACACAGAGTGACTGTGAGACCGCAGTAGTACCCCAGAGTGACTGCGAGACCGCAGTAGTACCCCAGAGTGACTGCGAGACCGCAGTAGTACCCCAGAGTGACTGCGAGGCCGCAGTAGTACCCCAGAGTGACTGCGAGGCCGCAGTAGTACCCCAGAGTGACTGCGAAACCGCAGTGCAACCCCAGAGTGACTGCGAGACCGCACTGCGAACACAGAGTGACTGTGAGACCGCACTGCGACCCCAGAGTGACTGTGAGACCGCACTGCGAACACAGAGTGACTGTGAGACCGCACTGCGAACACAGAGTGACTGTGAGACCGCACTGCGAACACAGAGTGACTGTGAGACCGCACTGCGAACACAGAGTGACTGTGAGACCGCAGTAGTACCCCAGAGTGACTGCGAGACCGCAGTAGTACCCCAGAGTGACTGCGAGACCGCAGTAGTACCCCAGAGTGACTGCGAGGCCGCAGTAGTACCCCAGAGTGACTGCGAAACCGCAGTGCAACCCCAGAGTGACTGCGAGACTGCAGTGCAACCCCAGAGTGACTGCGAGACCGCAGTGCAACCCCAGAGGGACTGTGAGACCGCAAAAGGACTGTGTCAGCACACACGCACGCCTGACCTCCGTACACACAGACACGACCTGCTCACACACGCTCCCGGCGTGTCGTCCCCGTCCTGTGAATCTAACATGTCGACGGCATCGGAGGAATATTATGAGTGTGACTCTGAGTCTGTCTGTGATCTACTGGCCAACGAGCTACACTGGAGACCTGAGGGGGAAGAGACCCCACGCCCTACACAGAATACACACCCTACTGTAGATACTACACATAGTATAGATACTAAACATACTGCAGTTAGCATGGAGAAAGAAGAGGCTAATAATCAGCTAGCACAGCAGGCTATCAGTCAGCTAGCACAACAGGCTAACACGCAGCTAGCACAACAGGCTAACAGTCAGCTAGCACAGCAGGCTAACAGTCAGCTAGCACAACAGGCTAACAGTCAGCTAGCACAACAGGCTAACACTCAACTAGCACAACAGGCTAACACTCAACTAGCACAACAGGCTAACACTCAGCTAGCACAACAGGCTAACACTCAACTAGCACAACGGGCTAACACTCAACTAGCACAACAGGCTAACACTCAACTAGCACAAGAGAAACAGTAGTATGCTAACGATTTGCTAACACAGGAACTACAACAATGTGACAGCCAGTAAACAGTTGAGGGCACAAGGGGAGGGACCGGCGATTCAGTCATCTCACTGATAACCTCTGACCTCTGAGACGAACCACCATAGTGACACTACGGAGAGAGGAGGCCAGCATTGACCTTATGCAATAGTATAGCTTCCGTCCCTCTTCTCGCCCCCAACCTGGGCTTGAACCAGGGACCCTCTGCGCACATCAAGAACTGACACCCCTCGAAGCATCGTTACCCATCGTGCCACAAAAGCCGCGGCCCTTGCAGAGCAAAGGGGGAACGACTACTTAAGGTCGCAGAGCGAGTGACGTCACCAATTGAAACGATACTAGCGCGCACCACCGCTAACTAGCTAGCCATTTCACATCGGTTACACTTACACAGGCTAGCGATGAGCCTATACTCACTAACACTGACCGTACACTGGTACAGGCTAGCGATGACTCTATACTAGCTAGTGATGACTCTAAAGTGGACACACAGCTGGAAAGACTTCTGGAGACATGAGATACCTCACCCACAATCCCAACCCCACCACACGCCTCGCCGTCCCCCAGGTCCACACCCAGAGAGACAGAGTTACAGTCCTACACACTGAAAGAGACAGACCAGAGGAACATACAGGACAGACAAACAGACAGGACACAGGACAGACCAACAGACAGGACAGACCAACAGACAGGACACAGGACAGACCAACAGACAGGACACCGGACAGACCAACAGACAGGACAGACCAACAGACAAACAGACAGGACAGACCAACAGACAGGACAGACCAACAGACAGGACAGACCAACAGACAGGACAGACCAACAGACAGGACAGACCAACAGACAGGACACAGGACAGACCAACAGACAGGACAGACCAACAGACAGGACAGACCAACAGACAGGACAGACCAACAGACAGGACACAGGACAGACCAACAGACAGGACACAGGACAGACCAACAGACAGGACAGACCAACAGACAAACAGACAGGACAGACCAACAGACAGGACAGACCAACAGACAGGACAGACCAACAGACAGGACACAGGACAGACCAACAGACAGGACAGACCAACAGACAGGACAGACCAACAGACAGACCAACAGACAGAACACAGGACAGACCAACAGACAGGACACAGGACAGACCAACAGACAGGACACCGGACAGACCAACAGACAGGACAGACCAGTAGACAGGACACAGGACAGACCAACAGACAGGACAGACCAACAGACAGGACAGACCAACAGACAGGACAGACCAGTAGACAGGACACCGGACAGACCAACAGACAGGACAGACCAACAGACAGGACAGACCAACAGACCAACAGACAGGGCAGACCAACAGACAGGACAGACCAACAGACAAACAGACAGGACAGACCAACAGACAAACAGACAGGACAGACCAACAGACAGACCAACAGACAAACAGACAGGACAGACCAACAGACAGACCAACAGACAAACAGACAGGACAGACCAACAGACAGACCAACAGACAGGACAGACCAACAGACAAACAGACAGGACAGACCAACAGACAAACAGACAGGACAGACCAACAGACAGGACAGACCAACAGACAGGACAGACCAACAGACAGGACAGACCAACAGACAAACAGACAGGACAGACCAACAGACAGGACAGACCAACAGACAGGACAGACCAACAGACAGGACAGACCAACAGACAGGACAGACCAACAGACAAACAGATAGGACAGAGGATAGACCAACAGACAGGACACAGGGAGACAACAAGGGCGCCAGGCTCGGACCACAAATCTCTAACCTCTAACCTCTAACCTCTGAACTCTGACCGGGAACATTTTTTTTGTGACCTGTGAGGTCATCAAATGCCTGACCATCTGGATTTAGCACACAGAACTCTGGGAAAAACAGCTGCTTCTCACACACACACGCCACTCAGTGTCACACACACACACACACACACACACACACACACACACACACACACACACACACACACACACACACACACACACACACACACACACACACACACACACACACACACACACACCACACACGTAAAGTTTGTTTGGTATCGGACCTGGCAGAGAGGAGAGAGACTGTTGTGTTTCCTGTGGTAAAAATACAGACAGCATTAAGACTAATTGTCCATGCCCCGGTCCGTTCCCCGGTCCGTTCCCCGCCCGTTCCCGGTCCTTTCCCCGGTCCGTTCCCCGCCCGTTCCCGGTCCGTTCCCGGTCCGTTTCCCCGGTCCGTTCCCCGGTCCGTTCCCCGGTCCGTTCCCCGGTCCGTTCCCCGGTCCGTTCCCCGTCCTCACGGACACCTTTGAAAGGGAGTTTGGAAGGACGGTTATGCAGAACTCTTGTGCGGGACCGTTGGATTGAAGCGGGGGGGGAAAAAAAGGTGTAAATGAGGCTTTGCCAGGAGAATGGTGTGTTTTTCTACAAGGGTTATGAATGTAGTGATGTTGAAATGTACAAACTGTGGAGAGATTAGAGCTTTTTGTACAGTTTCTCTTGTTTTGTCTCTGGTTATCTGACGGGATTTTAAAACAAAAGCCTGTGTGTTTAATTTAAATAGGAAGGAGCTATAGGTACTGTCCTCTCCTGTGGCTGTTCAAAACACACACACACACACACACACACACACACACACACACACACACACACACACACACACACACTGCTAACCTACATACAGACAGAAAGACCCCTGAGTTGCACACTCAGTTGAATTAAATGCATTCCAGGTGACTACCTCATGAAGCTGGTTGAGAGAATGCCAAGAGTGTGCAAAAGCCGTCATCATCATGGCAAAGGGTGGCTACTTTGAAGAATCTCAATTATTAAATATATTTTAATTTGTTTAACACTTTTTTTTTTGGTTTACTAAATGATTCCATATTGTTTTATTTCATAGTTTTGATGTCTTCACTATTATTCTACAATGTAGAAAATAGTAAATAAATAAAGGAAAAACCTTCTGTATAATGTAGTTCTGGTCGTAATGTTAATGAGAGAAATGTTTGGACAAAGACAGGACGCTTAACAATGACCCACACACACAGTGGTATTTCCTCTGCTGTACAGCCACCTGCATTTAGAACTCACAGGAAACGAGAGCCAGAGAGTACCCACAAACCCTTTCCTGAGAGAGAGAGAGAGATATACACTACATAACCTATATACACTACATGACCTGTATACACTACATAACCTATATACACTACATAACCTATATACACTACATGACCTATATACACTACATAACCTATATACACTACATAACCTATATACACTACATAACCTATATACACTACATAACCTATATACACTACATGACCTATATACACTACATGACCTATATACACTACATAACCTATATACACTACATAACCTATATACACTACATAACCTATATACACTACATGACCTGTATACACTACATAACCTATATATATACTACATAACCTATATACACTACATGACCTGTATACACTACATAACCTATATACACTACATGACCTATATAGACTACATAACCTATATACACTACATGACCTGTATACACTACATAACCTATATACACTACATAACCTATATACACTACATAACCTATATACACTACATGACCTGTATACACTACATAACCTATATACACTACATAACCTATATACACTACATGACCTATATACACTACATAACCTATATACACTACATGACCTGTATACACTACATAACCTATATACACTACATAACCTATATACACTACATAACCTATATACACTACATGACCTGTATACACTACATAACCTATATACACTACATGACCTATATACACTACATAACCTATATACACTACATGACCTGTATACACTACATAACCTATATACACTACATAACCTATATACACTACATAACCTATATACACTACATGACCTGTATACACTACATAACCTATATACACTACATAACCTATATACACTACATAACCTATATACACTACATAACCTTAACCTATATACACTACATAACCTTAACCTATATACACTCCATAACCTGTATCCACTACATAACCTGTATCCACTACATAACCTGTATCCACTACATAACCTACATACACTACATAACCTGTATCCACTACATAACCTGTATCCACTACATAACCTATATACACTACATAACCTATATACACTACATGACCTGTATCCACTACATAAACTACATACACTACATAACCTGTATCCACTACATAACCTGTATCCACTACATAACCTATATACACTACATAACCTGTATCCACTACATAACCTGTATCCACTACATAACCTATATACACTACATAACCTATATACACTACATAACCTATATACACTACATGACCTATATACACTACATGACCTATATACACTACATAACCTATATACACTACATAACCTATATACACTACATAACCTATATACAGTACATAACCTATATACACTACATGACCTGTATACACTACATAACCTATATACACTACATAACCTATATACACTACATGACCTGTATACACTACATAACCTATATACACTACATGACCTATATAGACTACATAACCTATATACACTACATGACCTGTATACACTACATAACCTATATACACTACATAACCTATATACACTACATAACCTATATACACTACATGACCTGTATACACTACATAACCTATATACACTACATAACCTATATACACTACATGACCTATATACACTACATAACCTATATACACTACATGACCTGTATACACTACATAACCTATATACACTACATAACCTATATACACTACATGACCTGTATACACTACATAACCTATATACACTACATGACCTATATACACTACATAACCTATATACACTACATGACCTGTATACACTACATAACCTATATACACTACATAACCTATATACACTACATAACCTATATACACTACATGACCTGTATACACTACATAACCTATATACACTACATAACCTATATACACTACATAACCTATATACACTACATAACCTTAACCTATATACACTACATAACCTTAACCTATATACACTCCATAACCTGTATCCACTACATAACCTGTATCCACTACATAACCTGTATCCACTACATAACCTACATACACTACATAACCTGTATCCACTACATAACCTGTATCCACTACATAACCTATATACACTACATAACCTATATACACTACATGACCTGTATCCACTACATAAACTACATACAGTACATAACCTGTATCCACTACATAACCTGTATCCACTACATAACCTATATACACTACATAACCTGTATCCACTACATAACCTGTATCCACTACATAACCTATATACACTACATAACCTATATACACTACATAACCTATATACACTACATGGCCTGTATCCACTACATCACCTATATACAGTACATAACCTGTATACACTACATAACCTATATACAGTACATAACCTGTATACACTACATAACCTATATACAGTACATAACCTGTATACACTACATATAACCTATTTACACTACATAACCTATATACACTACATAACCTATATACACTACATAACCTGTATACACTACATAACCTATATGCACTACATAACCTATTTACACTACATAACCTGTATACACTACATAACCTGTATACACTACATAACTTATTTACACTACATAACCTATATACACTACATAACCTATTTACACTACATAACCTGTATACACTACATAACCTGTATACACTACATGACCAACAGGATGTGGACACCTGCTCGTCCAACATCTCATTCCAACATCATGGTCATTAATATGGAGTTGGTTCCCCCCTTTGCTGCTATAACAGCCTCCTCTCTTCAGGGAAGTCATTAATATGGAGTTGGTCCCCCCTTTGCTGCTATAACAGCCTCCACTCTTCTGGGAAGTCATTAATATGGAGTTGGTCCCCCCTTTGCTGCTATAACAGCCTCCACTCTTCAGGGAAGGCTTTCCTCTAGATGTTGGAACATTACTGCGGAGACTTGCTTCCATTCAGCCACAAGAGCATTAGTGAGGTCGGGGCACTGATGTTGGACGGTAGGCCCTGGCTCGCAGTCGGCGTTCCAATTCATCCCAAAAGGTGTACAGGCCAGTCAAGTTGCTCCACACCGATATTGACAAACCACTTGGGCCGACAATGTGACTTGTGTTACCATGTCAGGAATGATGTTGACCGGAGATCTGCTGCCACCTGCTGGATATCAGTGGTACTGTGACTCTGTTTAGGCCAGGTACACTAAGGCTGGAGATGAGGTCTGTCCAGGCCAGGTACACTAAGGCTGGAGATGAGGTCTGGCCAGGCCAGGTACACTAAGGCTGGAGATGAGGTCTGTCCAGGCCAGGTACACTAAGGCTGGAGATGAGGTCTGTCTCTGTCCAGGCCAGGTACACTAAGGCTGGAGATGAGGTCTGTCCAGGCCAGGTACACTAAGGCTGGAGATGAGGTCTGTCCAGGCCAGGCCAGGTACACTAAGGCTGGAGATGAGGTCTGTCCAGGCCAGGCCAGGTACACTAAGGCTGGAGATGAGGTCTGTCTCTGTCCAGGCCAGGTACACTAAGGCTGGAGATGAGGTCTGTCCAGACCAGGTACACTAAGGCTGGAGATGAGGTCTGTCCAGACCAGGTACACTAAGGCTGGAGATGAGGTCTGTCCAGGCCAGGTACACTAAGGCTGGAGATGAGGTCTGTCTCTGTCCAGGCCAGGTACACTAAGGCTGGAGATGAGGTCTGTCCAGACCAGGTACACTAAGGCTGGAGATGAGGTCTGTCCAGGCCAGGTACACTAAGGCTGGAGATGAGGTCTGTCCAGGCCAGGTACACTAAGGCTGGAGATGAGGTCTGTCTCTGTCCAGGCCAGGTACACTAAGGCTGGAGATGAGGTCTGTCCAGGCCAGGTACACTAAGGCTGGAGATGAGGTCTGTCCAGGCCAGGCCAGGTACACTAAGGCTGGAGATGAGGTCTGTCCAGGCCAGGTACACTAAGGCTGGAGATGAGGTCTGTCCAGGCCAGGTACACTAAGGCTGGAGATGAGGTCTGTCTCTGTCCAGGCCAGGTACACTAAGGCTGGAGATGAGGTCTGTCCAGACCAGGTACACTAAGGCTGGAGATGAGGTCTGTCCAGGCCAGGTACACTAAGGCTGGAGATGAGGTCTGTCCAGGCCAGGTACACTAAGGCTGGAGATGAGGTCTGTCCAGGCCAGGCACACTAAGGCTGGAGATGAGGTCCAGGCCAGGCCAGGTACACTAAGGCTGGAGATGAGGTCTGTCCAGGCCAGGTACACTAAGGCTGGAGATGAGGTCTGTCCAGGCCAGGTACACTAAGGCTGGAGATGAGGTCTGTCCAGACCAGGTACACTAAGGCTGGAGATGAGGTCTGTCCAGACCAGGTACACTAAGGCTGGAGATGAGGTCTGTCCAGGCCAGGTACACTAAGGCTGGAGATGAGGTCTGTCCAGGCCAGGTACACTAAGGCTGGAGATGAGGTCTGTCCAGACCAGGTACACTAAGGCTGGAGATGAGGTCTGTCCAGGCCAGGTACACTAAGGCTGGAGATGAGGTCTGTCCAGGCCAGGTACACTAAGGCTGGAGATGAGGTCTGTCCAGGCCAGGTACACTAAGGCTGGAGATGAGGTCTGTCTCTGTGGGAAACAGAAGCCTGGTTCTGAGACAAATTGTTACACTAACACAACTTCATAGACCAGTAAGTATGTTATTACAACCTATATGAATAATGTAGAATAACAGAGGAACAATGTTGTTATTTTGATGCACTTGGTAATGAATGAATTATTATGCATATTCACTAAGCACTAATCATGTAAGACTAAACATTGGGGCGGCAGGTAGCCTAGTGGTTAGAGTGGAGGGACGGCAGGTAGCCTAGTGGTTAGAGTGGAGGGACGGCAGGTAGCCTAGTGGTTAGAGTGGAGGGACGGCAGGTAGCCTAGTGGTTAGATGGAGGGGCGGCAGGTAGCCTAGTGGTTAGAGTGGAGGGACGGCAGGTAGTCTAGTGGTTAGAGTGGAGGGGCGGCAGGTAGCCTAGTGGTTAGAGTGGAGGGATGGCAGGTAGCCTAGTGGTTAGAGTGGAGGGACGGCAGGTAGCCTAGTGGTTAGAGTGGAGGGGAGGCAGGTAGCCTAGTGGTTAGAGTGGAGGGACGGCAGGTAGCCTAGTGGTTAGAGTGGAGGGGAGGCAGGTAGCCTAGTGGTTAGAGTGGAGGGACGGCAGGTAGCCTAGTGGTTAGAGTGGAGGGACGGCAGGTAGCCTAGTGGTTAGAGTGGAGGGACGGCAGGTAGCCTAGTGGTTAGAGTGGAGGGGCGGCAGGTAGACTAGTGGTTAGAGTGTTGGACTTGTAAGCATAAAGGTTGCAAGATCAAATCCCCGAGCTGACAAGGTACAAATCTGTCGTTCTGCCCCCTGAACGAGGCAGTTAACCCACTGTTCCCCGGTAGGCCATCATTGAAAATAAGAATTTGTTCTTAACTGACTTGCCTAGTTAAATAAAGGTTAAATAATAAAACCTTCATCACTACATAGACCTTCTATACAGCAATGCAGCTACTGATACATTTAAGAACAGTCATCTAAAAGTTGTGCATCAATGTGAACATTTTGGAAAAAACAATGTCAGAGTAGCAGACAGATAAGGATGTTGCTGTAGGTTCTCATATTGATACGACCCTCCTCCTCCTCCTCCCCCTCCTCTTCCTCTTCCTCCTCCCCTTCCTCCTCCCCCTCCCTCTCCTCCTCCTCCAATCACAACAACACAAGATTACTTTCAATTTCTGTTACTTTTTATTTTTCATTCAGAGCAGAAAATACAATAAATAAAAGAGCTTGTAACATTATTATTGTAACATTATGTTATTATTGTTACATTATTATTGTTACAGTATTATTGTATATTATCAATGTAACATTATTAATGTGACATTATTATTGTAACATTATTATTATTGTAACATTATTATTGTAACAGTATTAGTGTAACATTATTATTGTTACATTATTATTGTAACATTATGTTATTATTGTTACAGTATTATTGAAACATTATTATTGTTACAGAATTATTGTAACATTATTATTGCAACATTATTATTGTAACATTATGTTATTATTGTAACATTATGTTATTATTGTAACATTATGTTATTATTGTAACATTATGTTATTATTGTAACATTATGTTATTATTGTAACATTATGTTATTATCGTTACATTATTATTGTAACATTATGTTATTATTTTAACATTATGTTATTATTGTAACATTATGTTATTATCGTTACATTATTATTGTAACATTATGTTATTATTTTAACATTATTATTGTAACATTATTATTGTGACATTATTATTGTTACATTATTATTTTAACATAATGTTATTATTGTTACATTATTATTGTAACATAATGTTATTATTGTTACATTATTATTGTAACATAATGTTATTATTGTTACATTATTATTGTTACAGTATTATTGTTACATTATTATTGCTACAGTATTATTGTAACATAATGTTATTATCGTTACATTATTATTGTAACATTATGTTATTATTGTAACATTATTATTGTAACATTATTATTGTAACATTATTAT
>NC_138296.1:417500-482500 GCF_965601325.2 Salmo salar | reverse complement strand
CAGAGTAGAGACAGTAGCAGTCTAACAGCACCACCCTAACCCAGACTGTAGTTATAGAGTTACCAGCTACAGAGTAGAGACAGTAGCAGCCTAACAGCACCACCCTAACCCAGACTGTAGTTATAGAGTTACCAGCTACAGATTAGAGAGAGTAGCAGTCTAACAGCACCACCCTAACCCAGACTGTAGTTATAGAGTTACCAGCTACAGATTAGAGAGAGTAGCAGTCTAACAGCACCACCCTAACCCAGACTGTAGTTATAGAGTTACCAGCTACAGAGACAGTAGCAGCCTAACAGCACCACCCTAACCCAGACTGTAGTTATAGAGTTACCAGCTACAGAGTAGAGACAGTAGCAGCCTAACAGCACCACCCTAACCCAGACTGTAGTTATAGAGTTACCAGCTACAGAGACAGTAGCAGCCTAACAGCACCACCCTAACCCAGACTGTAGTTATAGAGTTACCAGCTACAGAGACAGTAGCAGTCTAACAGCACCACCCTAACCCAGACTGTAGTTATAGAGTTACCAGCTACAGAGTAGACAGTAGCAGCCTAACAGCACCACCCTAACCCAGACTGTAGTTATAGAGTTACCAGCTACAGAGACAGTAGCAGTCTAACAGCACCACCCTAACCCAGACTGTAGTTATAGAGTTACCAGCTACAGAGTAGAGACAGTAGCAGTCTAACAGCACCACCCTAACCCAGACTGTAGTTATAGAGTTACCAGCTACAGAGACAGTAGCAGCCTAACAGCACCACCCTAACCCAGACTGTAGTTATAGAGTTACCAGCTACAGAGACAGTAGCAGTCTAACAGCACCACCCTAACCCAGACTGTAGTTATAGAGTTACCAGCTACAGAGTAGAGAAAGTAGCAGCCTAACAGCACCACCCTAACCCAGACTGTAGTTCTAGAGTTAACAGCTACAGAGTAGAGACAGTAGCAGCCTAACAGCACCACCCTAACCCAGACTGTAGTTATAGAGTTACCAGCTACAGAGACAGTAGCAGGCTAACAGCACCACCCTAACCCAGACTGTAGTTATAGAGTTACCAGCTACAGAGACAGTAGCAGTCTAACAGCACCACCCTAACCCAGACTGTAGTTATAGAGTTACCAGCTACAGAGTAGAGACAGTAGCAGTCTAACAGCACCACCCTAACCCAGACTGTAGTTATAAAGTTACCAGCTACAGAGTAGAGACAGTAGCAGCCTAACAGCACCACCCTAACCCAGACTGTAGTTATAGAGTTACCAGCTACAGAGACAGTAGCAGTCTAACAGCACCACCCTAACCCAGACTGTAGTTAGAGTTACCAGCTACAGAGTAGAGACAGTAGCAGTCTAACAGCACCACCCTAACCCAGACTGTAGTTATAGAGTTACCAGCTACAGAGTAGAGACAGTAGCAGCCTAACAGCACCACCCTAACCCAGACTGTAGTTATAGAGTTACCAGCTACAGAGTAGAGACAGTAGCAGCCTAACAGCACCACCCTAACCCAGACTGTAGTTATAGAGTTACCAGCTACAGAGTAGAGACAGTAGCAGTCTAACAGCACCACCCTAACCCAGACTGTAGTTATAGAGTTACCAGCTACAGAGATAGTAGCAGTCTAACAGCACCACCCTAACCCAGACTGTAGTTATAGAGTTACCAGCTACAGAGTAGAGACAGTAGCAGTCTAACAGCACCACCCTAACCCAGACTGTAGTTATAGAGTTACCAGCTACAGAGTAGAGACAGTAGCAGTCTAACAGCACCACCCTAACCCAGACTGTAGTTATAGAGTTACCAGCTACAGAGACAGTAGCAGGCTAACAGCACCACCCTAACCCAGACTGTAGTTATAGAGTTACCAGCTACAGAGACAGTAGCAGTCTAACAGCACCAACATAACCCAGACTGTAGTTATAGAGTTACCAGCTACAGAGACAGTAGCAGTCTAACAGCACCACCCTAACCCAGACTGTAGTTATAGAGTTACCAGCTACAGAGTAGAGACAGTAGCAGCCTAACAGCACCACCCTAACCCAGACTGTATTTATAGAGTTACCAGCTACAGAGTAGAGACAGTAGCAGTCTAGCAGCAGCACCCTAACCCAGACTGTAGTTATAGAGTTACCAGCTACAGAGTAGAGACAGTAGCAGCCTAACAGCACCACCCTAACCCAGACTGTAGTTATAGAGTTACCAGCTACAGAGACAGTAGCAGGCTAACAGCACCACCCTAACCCAGACTGTAGTTATAGAGTTACCAGCTACAGAGTAGAGACAGTAGCAGTCTAACAGCACCACCATAACCCAGACTGTAGTTATAGAGTTACCAGCTACAGAGTAGAGACAGTAGCAGTCTAACAGCACCACCCTAACCCAGACTGTAGTTATAGAGTTACCAGCTACAGAGTAGAGACAGTAGCAGCCTAACAGCACCACCCTAACCCAGACTGTAGTTATAGAGTTACCAGCTACAGAGACAGTAGCAGTCTAACAGCACCAATACAGACAGTAGCAGCTACATTTAGTGATACAATACAGACAGTAACAGCTACATTTAGCTATACAATACAGACAGTAGCAGCTACATTTAGCGATACAATACAGACAGTAGCAGCTACATTTAGCTATACAATACAGACAGTAACAGCTACATTTAGCTATTCAATACAGACAGTAGCAGCTACATTTAGCTATACAATACAGACAGTAGCAGCTACATTTAGCTATACAATACAGACAGTAGCAGCTACATTTAGCTATACAATACAGACAGTAACAGCTACATTTAGCTATTCAATACAGACAGTAGCAGCTACATTTAGCTATACAATACAGACAGTAACAGCTACATTTAGCTATACAATACAGACAGTAGCAGCTACATTTAGCTATACAATACAGACAGTAACAGCTACATTTAGCTATACAATACAGACAGTAGCAGCTACATTTAGCTATACAATACAGAGAGTAACAGCTACATTTAGCTATACAATACAGACAGTAACAGCTACATTTAGCTATACAATACAGACAGTCACAGCTACATTTAGCGATACAATACAGACAGTAGCAGCTACATTTAGCGATACAATACAGACAGTAACAGCTACATTTAGCTATACAATACAGACAGTAGCAGCTACATTTAGTGATACAATACAGACTGTAACAGCTACATTTAGCTATACAATACAGACAGTGCAGCTACATTCAGCTATACAATACAGACAGTAGCAGCTACATTTAGCTATACAATACAGACAGTAGCAGCTACATTTAGCTATACAATACAGATAGTAGCAGCTACATTTAGCTATACAATACAGACAGTAGCAGCTACATTTAGCTATACAATACAGACAGTAGCAGCTACATTTAGCTATACAATACAGACAGTAACAGCTACATTTAGCTATTCAATACAGACAGTAGCAGCTACATTTAGCTATACAATACAGACAGTAGCAGCTACATTTAGCTATTCAATACAGACAGTAGCAGCTACATTTAGCTATACAATACAGACAGTAGCAGCTACATTTAGCTATTCAATACAGACAGTAGCAGCTACATTTAGCTATACAATACAGACAGTAACAGCTACATTTAGCTATTCAATACAGACAGTAGCAGCTACGTTTAGCTATACAATACAGACAGTAGCAGCTACATTTAGCGATACAATACAGACAGTAACAGCTACATTTAGCGATACAATACAGACAGTAGCAGCTACATTTAGCTATACAATACAGACAGTAACAGCTACATTTAGCTATACAATACAGACAGTAGCAGCTACATTTAGCTATACAATACAGACAGTAACAGCTACATTTAGCTATACAATACAGACAGTAGCAGCTACATTTAGCTATACAATACAGACAGTAACAGCTACATTTAGCTATACAATACAGACAGTCACAGCTACATTTAGCGATACAATACAGACAGTAGCAGCTACATTTAGCGATACAATACAGACAGTAACAGCTACATTTAGCTATACAATACAGACAGTAGCAGCTACATTTAGTGATACAATACAGACTGTAACAGCTACATTTAGCTATACAATACAGACAGTGCAGCTACATTTAGCTATACAATACAGATAGTAGCAGCTACATTTAGCTATACAATACAGACAGTAGCAGCTACATTTAGCTATACAATACAGATAGTAGCAGCTACATTTAGCTATACAATACAGACAGTAGCAGCTACATTTAGCTATACAATACAGACAGTAGCAGCTACATTTAGCTATACAATACAGACAGTAGCAGCTACATTTAGCTATACAATACAGACAGTAGCAGCTACATTTAGCTATACAATACAGACAGTAACAGCTACATTTAGCTATTCAATACAGACAGTAGCAGCTACATTTAGCTATACAATACAGACAGTAGCAGCTACATTTAGCTATTCAATACAGACAGTAGCAGCTACATTTAGCTATACAATACAGACAGTAGCAGCTACATTTAGCTATTCAATACAGACAGTAGCAGCTACATTTAGCTATACAATACAGACAGTAACAGCTACATTTAGCTATTCAATACAGACAGTAGCAGCTACGTTTAGCTATACAATACAGACAGTAGCAGCTACATTTAGCGATACAATACAGACAGTAACAGCTACATTTAGCGATACAATACAGACAGTAGCAGCTACATTTAGCTATACAATACAGACAGTAACAGCTACATTTAGCTATACAATACAGACAGTAGCAGCTACATTTAGCTATACAATACAGACAGTAACAGCTACATTTAGCTATACAATACAGACAGTAGCAGCTACATTTAGCTATACAATACAGACAGTAACAGCTACATTTAGCTATACAATACAGACAGTCACAGCTACATTTAGCGATACAATACAGACAGTAGCAGCTACATTTAGCGATACAATACAGACAGTAACAGCTACATTTAGCTATACAATACAGACAGTAGCAGCTACATTTAGTGATACAATACAGACTGTAACAGCTACATTTAGCTATACAATACAGACAGTGCAGCTACATTTAGCTATACAATACAGATAGTAGCAGCTACATTTAGCTATACAATACAGACAGTAGCAGCTACATTTAGCTATACAATACAGATAGTAGCAGCTACATTTAGCTATACAATACAGACAGTAGCAGCTACATTTAGCTATACAATACAGACAGTAGCAGCTACATTTAGCTATACAATACAGACAGTAGCAGCTACATTTAGCTATACAATACAGACAGTAACAGCTACATTTAGCTATTCAATACAGACAGTAGCAGCTACATTTAGCTATACAATACAGACAGTAGCAGCTACATTTAGCTATACAATACAGACAGTAGCAGCTACATTTAGCTATACAATACAGACAGTAACAGCTACATTTAGCTATTCAATACAGACAGTAGCAGCTACGTTTAGCGATACAATACAGACAGTAGCAGCTACATTTAGCTATACAATACAGACAGTAACAGCTACATTTAGCGATACAATACAGACAGTAACAGCTACATTTAGCGATACAATACAGACAGTAACAGCTACATTTAGCTATACAATACAGACAGTAACAGCTACATTTAGCGATACAATACAGACAGTAACAGCTACATTTAGCGATACAATACAGACAGTAGGATACCTTTTGGCTGAGGCTGGAGATTTGGCCACTATCACTGCGTTTCTATAGTCAGGAATCTGAGGAAGAAAACTACACATCAATGACACACATCACCTATTACTGTATATACTGCAGTAGGAGGGGGTTGTGGGTAGTGTAGTCCTACCTCCTGTGTATACTGCAGTAGGAGGGGCTTGTGGGTAGTGTAGTTTTACCTCCTCCTGTATGTACTGGGGGTTGTGGGTAGTGTAGTCCTACCTCCTTCTGTATGTACTGGGGGTTGTGGGTAGTGTAGTCCTACCTCCTCCTGTATGTACTGGGGGTTGTGGGTAGTGTAGTCCTACCTCCTCCTGTATGTACTGGGGGTTGTGGGTAGTGTAGTCCTACCTCCTCCTGTATGTACTGCAGTAGGAGGGGGTTGTGGGTAGTGTAGTCCTACCTCCTCCTGTATGTACTGCAGTAGGAGGGGGTTGTGGGTAGTGTAGTCCTACCTCCTCCTGTATGTACTGCAGTAGGAGGGGGTTGTGGGTAGTGTAGTCCTACCTCCTCCTGGATGTACTGCAATAGGAGGGGGTTGTGGGTAGTGTAGTCCTACCTCCTCCTGTATGTACTGCAGTAGGAGGGGGTTGTGGGTAGTGTTGGTTTATCTCCTCCTGTATGTACTGCAGTAGGAGGGGGTTGTGGGTAGTGTAGTCCTACCTCCTCTTGGATGTACTGCAGTAGGAGGGGGTTGTGGGTAGTGTAGTCCTACCTCTTCCTGGATGTACTGCAGTAGGAGGGGGTTGTGGGTAGTGTAGTCCTACCTCTTCCTGGATGTACTGCAGTAGGAGGGGGTTGTGGGTAGTGTAGTCCTACCTCTTCCTGGATGTACTGCAGTAGGAAGGGAGAAGCTCTCAGGTTGTCCACTGGGATGTTGAAGAAACCCTGAATCTCCTTCTGATGAAGATCCATGGTGATGAGATGGGTCAGACCTACACACACACACACACACACACACACACACACACACACACACACACACACACACACACACACACACACACACACACACACACACACACACACACACACACACACACAGACGGACGGACGGACGGACGGATATTCAGACAGACACATTCAGAACAAGGAGAGAACACTATGTTCAGTATGTGTGTGTCTCTCTGTGTGTCTCTCTGTGTGTCTCTCTGTGTGTGTGTCTCTCTGTGTGTCTCTCTGTGTGTGTGTCTCTCTGTGTGTCTCTCTGTGTGTGTGTCTCTCTGTGTGTGTGTCTCTCTGTGTGTCTCTCTGTGTGTGTGTCTCTCTGTGTGTCTCTCTGTGTGTGTGTCTCTCTGTGTGTCTCTCTGTGTGTGTGTCTCTCTGTGTGTGTGTCTCTCTGTGTGTCTCTCTCTGTGTGTCTCTCTGTGTGTGTGTCTCTCTGTGTGTCTCTCTGTGT
Organism: Salmo salar; assembly: GCF_965601325.2. Lineage (NCBI taxonomy): Eukaryota > Metazoa > Chordata > Actinopteri > Salmoniformes > Salmonidae > Salmo > Salmo salar. Next base: position 475,396 of record NC_138296.1, on the reverse strand, counting down.
GTCTCTCTGTGTGTGTGTCTCTCTGTGTGTCTCTCTGTGTGTGTGTCTCTCTGTGTGTCTCTCTCTGTGTGTGTCTCTCTGTGTGTGCCTCTCTCTGTGTGTGTCTCTCTCTGTGTGTGTCTCTCTCTGTGTGTGTCTCTCTCTGTGTGTGTCTCTCTCTGTGTGTGTCTCTCTGTGTGTGTGTCTCTCTGTGTGTGCCTCTCTCTGTGTGTGTCTCTCTCTGTGTGTGTCTCTCTCTCTGTGTGTGTCTCTCTCTGTGTGTGTCTCTCTGTGTGTCTCTCTGTGTGTGTGTCTCTCTGTGTGTGTGTGTGTGTCTCTCTGTGTGTGTCTCTGTGTGTGTGTGTGTGTGTGTGTGTATCTCTGTGTGTCTCTCTATGTGTGTGTCTCTCTGTGTGTGTGTCTCTCTGTGTGTGTGTGTGTGTCTCTCTGTGTGTGTCTCTGTGTGTGTGTGTGTGTGTATCTCTGTGTGTCTCTGTGTGTCTCTCTGTGTGTGTCTCTGTGTGTCTCTCTGTGTGTCTCTCTGTGTGTGTCTCTGTGTGTGTGTGTGTGTGTGTGTGTATCTCTGTGTGTCTCTGTGTGTCTCTCTGTGTGTGTCTCTGTGTGTCTCTCTGTGTGTGTCTCTGTGTGTCTCTCTGTGTGTGTCTCTGTGTGTCTCTCTGTGTGTGTATGTATCTCTGTGTGTGTCTCTGTGTGTCTCTCTGTGTGTCCTCACCTGCTTTACACATCATGGAGGCCAGTAGTTTGGAGACGATAGAACCTCTCTTCCTCATCTTACACTGTTTACTGTAGGGGAAGTAGGGGACGACCCCGGTGATGCTCCTGGCACAGGAAGTCCTGCACGCATACACCATGATCAGCAACTCCATGATGGTAGAGTTCACATCCCTGGAGACAGAGGGAGAGAGATATACACCATGATGGTAGAGTTCACATCCCTGGAGACAGAGAGAGATATACACCATGATGGTAGAGTTCACATCCCTGGAGACAGAGAGAGAGAGATATACACCATGATGGTAGAGTTCACATCCCTGGAGACAGAGAGAGATATACACCATGATGGTAGAGTTCACATCCCTGGAGACAGAGAGAGAGAGATATACACCATGATGGTAGTGGTCACATCCCTGGAGAGAGAGAGATATACACCATGATGGTAGTGGTCACATCCCTGGAGACAGAGAGAGATAGATACATATATATATATATAGAGGGCTTTGTTATAACCAGTAGTCTGGGTCTGTGTGATAGAGAGGTTTGATAGAGAGGTTTGAGGGCTCTGTTATAACCAGTAGTCTGGGTCTGTGTGATAGAGAGGTTTGAGGGCTCTGTTGTAACCAGTAGTCTGGGTCTGTGTGATAGAGAGGTTTGAGGGCTCTGTTGTAACCAGTAGTCTGGGTCTGTGTGATAGAGAGGTTTGAGGGCTCTGTTATAACCAGTAGTCTGGGTCTGTGTGATAGTGTGTGTGATAGAGAGGTTTGAGGGCTCTGTTATATCCAGTAGTCTGGGTCTGTGTTCGTACTTAGACACTGTCTGGACGATGAAGACATCTTTGCCTCGAACCGACTCCTGGATCTGCACACGTGTTTCTACACAAAGAGAGAGAGAGGGGGAGAGAGAGGGGAGAAGGGGGAGAGAGAGAAAGAGAGAGGGGGGAAGGGGGAGAGAGGGAGAATTTAATAGACCGAGGGAGAGAGAGAGAGAGACAGAGAAAGAGAGAGAGAGAAAGAGAGACAGAGAAAGAAAGAGAGAGAAAGAGAGAGAGAGAGAGAAAGAGAGAGAGAGAGAGACAGAGAGAGAGACAGAGAGAGACAGAGAGAGACAGAGAGAGAGAGAGAGAGAGAGAGACAGAGAGAGAGACAGAGAGAGACAGAGAGAGACAGAGAGAGAGAGAGAGAGAGAGAGAGAGAGAGAGAGAGAGAAAGGTCATGAGAGGATGAGCTCCCACATTTTTCAGCATGTTTTTACAGAACATAGATTTAGAGTTAGATGAGGATGTTGTGATCCGTATCAGGAAACGAGGCGTATGAACATCAACTTAAAAAAACTAAAAAAATCTAAATGTGTTTTTTTTTTTGGCAGAAATTCCTTCTCAAACATGTGAACTTTCATGTGCCTTAATAACAAACTTCTATGCCATCTGTAAAAATACGAATTAAATTGTTAAATTACGAGCCTAAGTTTGGGAAGCGAGAGGTGTCAAAGCCTTTGAGCCCAGCAATGGCAGGAGAGAGTTCACAGCCTCCCCCCCCCAAGCCTTTGAAGCCCCATCCCTCTGTGCAGAGGTCATTAACCTCTCTAGGGTAGGGGGCAGTATTTTTCACGGCCGGATGAAAAACGTACCCAAATTAAACGGCGTGCTACTCGGGCCCAGGAACTAGAATATGCATATTATTAGTAGATTTGGATAGAAAACACTCTGAAGTTTCTTTCTTTCAGCCTAAAGCCTTTTTGAAATCGGACAATGTGGTTACATTAAGGAGAAGTGTACCTTTAAAATGGTGTAAAATAGTCGTATGTTTGAGAACTTTGAATTATGTTTGAGAACTTTGAATTATATTTTCACTGGCTGTTGAATAGTGTGTCCCGTGGGTGGCGTAAGCAACTTAATCTTCCACACAGACAATCCCCTGGCATGGTACAGTTACTATATTAAAACACTACCCCTCTGTTAAAATCAAATCAGATGTTATTGGTCACGTACACATGGTTAGCAGATGTTAATGCGAGTGTAGTGAAATGCTTGTGCTTCTAGATCCAACAGTGCAGCAGAATCAAACAGGTAATATCTAACAATCCCACATCAACACCTAATACACACAATCTAGTAAAGGAATGGGATGAGAATATATAAATATAAAATATATGGATGAGCAGTGACAGAGTGGCTAAGATGCAATAGATAGTAAAGACTAGATAGTGAAGGATACAGTATACAGTATATATACATATGAGATGAGTAATGTGAAATATATTCTTAAAGTGACTAGTGATCCATTTATTAAAGTGGCCAATGATTTCAATTCTGTAGCTAGGCAACCACCTCTCTGTGTTAGTGATGGCTGTTTAACAGTCTGACGGCCTTGAGATAGAAGCTGTTTTTCAGTCTCTCGGTTCCAGCTTTGATGCACCTGTACTGACCTCGCCTTCTGGATGATAGCGGGGTGAACAGGCAGTGGCTCAGGTGGTTGTTGTCCTTGATGATCTTTTGGGCCTTCCTGTGACATCGGGTGGTGTAGGTGTCCTGGAGGGCAGGTAGTTTGCCCCCGGTGATGTGTTGGGCAGACCTCACTACCCTCTGGAGAACCCTGCGGTTGTGGGCAGTGCAGTTGCCGTACCAGGATGTGATACAGCCCGACAGGATGCTCTCAATTGTGCATCTGTAAAGGTTAGTGAGGGTTTTCGGTGACAAGCCAAATTTCTTCAGCCTCCTGAGGTTGTGGGTGAACAGTGAGTACAGGAGAGGACTGAGCACGCACCCTTGTGAGGCCCCAGTGTTGAGGATCAGCGAGGTGGAGATGTTGTTTCCTACCTTCACCACCTGGGGAGCGGCCCGTCAGAAAGTCCAGGACCCAGTTGTACAGGACGGGGGTTGAGACCCAGGTTCTCGAGCTTAATGACGAGTTTGTAGGGCACTATGGTGTTAAATGCTGAGCTGTAATCGATGAACAGCATTCTTACATAGGTAGTCCTCTTGTCCAGATGGGATAGGCCAGTGTGCAGTGTGATGGCGATTGTGTCCTCTGTGGATCTATTGGGTCGGTAAGCAAATTGGAGTGGGTCTAGGGTGTCAGGTAGGGTGGAGGTGATATGGTCCTTGACTAGTCTCTCAAAATACTTCATGATGACAGAAGTGAGTGCTACGGGGTGATAGTCATTTAGTTCAGTTATCTTTGTCTTCTTAGGAACAGAAACAATGGTGGCCATCTTGAAGCAAGTGGGAACAGCAGACTGGGATAAGGAGAGATTGAATATGTCCGTAAACACACACCAGCCAGCTGGTCTGTGCATGCTCTGAGGACGCGGCTTGGGATGCCGTCTGGGCCGGCAGCCTTGCGAGGGTTAACACTCTTAAATGTTTTACTCACATCGGCCACGGAGAAGGAGAACCCATAGTCTTTGGTAGCGGGGCACGTCAGTGGCACTGTATTGTCCTCAAAGCGAGGAAAGAAGTTGTTTAATTTGTCTGGAAGCAAGACGTCGATGTCCGCGACGGGGCTGGTTTACTTTTTGTAATCCGTGATTGTCGGTAGACCCTGCCACATACGTCTCGTGTTTGAGCCGTTGAATTGCGACTCCATTTTGTCTCTATACTGACGTTTTGCCTGTTTGATTGAATTACGGAGGGAATAACTACACTGTTTGTATTCGGCCATATTCCCAGTCACCATGGTTAAATGTGGTGGTTCGTGCTTTCTGTTTTGAGCGAATGCTGCCATCAATCCACGGTTTCTGGTTTGGAAAGTTTTAATAGTCACAGTGGGTATAACATCTCCTATACACTTCTTTATAAACTCGCTCACCGAGTTTATAAGCACAGCGTATACGTCAATGTTATTATCTAAGGCCACCTGGAAACATATCCCAGTCCACGTGATCGAAGCAACCTTGAAACGTGTGGAATCCGATTGGTCGTTTGGCTGTATTGACTCCGACAGCATGTCCCCAGCTAGCCATGTCCCCAGCTAGCCACGTCCCCTGCTAGCCACGTCTACAGCTAGCCACGTCCCCAACTAGCCACGTCCCCAGCTAGCCACGTCTCTAGCTAGCCACGTCCCCAGCTAGCCACGTCTACAGCTAGCCATGTCCCCAGCTAGCCACGTCCCCAGCTAGCCACGTCCCCAGCTAGCCACGTCTCCAGCTAGCCACGTCTACAGCTAGCCACGTCTACAGCTAGCCACGTCCCCAGCTAGCCACGTCTACAGCTAGCCACGTCCCCAGCTAGCCACGTCTACAGCTAGCCACGTCCCCAGCTAGCCACGTCTACAGCTAGCCACGTCCCCAACTAGCCACGTCTACAGCTAGCCACGTCCCCAACTAGCCACGTCTACAGCTAGCCACGTCCCCAACTAGCCACGTGTACAGCTAGCCACGTCCCCAACTAGCCACGTCCCCAGCTAGCCACGTCCCCAGCTAGCCACGTCCCCAGCTAGCCACGTCCCCAGCTAGCCACGTCCCCAGCTAGCCACGTCCCCAGCTAGCCACGTCCCCAACTAGCCACGTCCCCAGCTAGCCACGTCCCCAGCTAGCCACGTCCCCAGCTAGCCACGTCCCCAACTAGCCACGTCCCCAGCTAGCCACGTCCCCAGCTAGCCACGTCCCCAGCTAGCCACGTCCCCAGCTAGCCACGTCCCCAGCTAGCCACGTCCCCAGCTAGCCACGTCCCCAGCTAGCCACGTCCCCAGCTAGCCACGTCCCCAACTAGCCACGTCCCCAGCTAGCCACGTCCCCAGCTAGCCACGTCCCCAGCTAGCCACGTCCCCAGCTAGCCACGTCCCCAGCTAGCCACGTCCCCAGCTAGCCACGTCCCCAGCTAGCCACGTCCCCAGCTAGCCACATCCCCAGCTTGCCATGTCTCCGTGAAACAGAGTATGTTACAATCCTGGATATCTCTTTGGAAAGCAACTCTTGCCCTGATTTCGTCGACTTTGTTAACTAGGGACTGAGAGGGTGAGGGGGGATGGAGGAGAGGGGTGAGGGGGGATGGAGGAGAGGGGTGAGGGGGGATGGAGGGAGAGGGGTGAGGGGGGATGGAGGGAGAGGGGTGAGGGGGGATGGAGGGAGAGGGGTGAGGGGGGATGGAGGAGAGGGGTGAGGGGGGATGGAAGAGAGGGGTGAGGGGGGATGGAGGAGAGGGGTGAGGGGGGATGGAGGGAGAGGGGTGAGGGGGGATGGAGGAGAGGGGTGAGGGGGGATGGAGGGAGAGGGGTGAGGGGGGATGGAGGAGAGGGGTGAGGGGGGATGGAAGAGAGGGGTGAGGGGGGATGGAGGAGAGGGGTGAGGGGGGATGGAGGAGAGGGTGAGGGGGGATGGAGGAGAGGGGTGAGGGGGGATGGAGGAGAGGGGTGAGGGGGGGATGGAGGGAGAGGGTGAGGGGGGATGTAGGGAGAGGGGTGAGGGGGATGGAGGGAGAGGGTGAGGGGGGGGTGGAGGGAGAGGGTGAGGGGGGATGAGGGAGAGGGGGGATGGAGGGAGAGGGTGAGGGTGAGGGGGGGATGGCGTGTGACAGAGAGGTCAGAAGGTCAGAAGTCAGGGGTCATCAGGGGTCATCAGGGGTCAGAGTCTCACCTCTGTTGTCTTCCTGGTACACCTGCACCTTCCCAAGCTCCACCCCCAGACGCCTGCACACGGGAGACATAGCCAATGAAAAGAGAGCACAGGGAGAGCTGACCAATGAAAAGCCAGAGTGTGTGTGTGTGTGTGTACTGACTCTCCTATCCTCTTGCTGATCTCCCTGGAGGAAGGGTGTGAGTTGGCGCTGAAGATGACAAGGCCTCCCTCGGTGTGGTTCATAACCGGGGGGGACCGGCCACTCTGCTCCCCAGCCTCAGACGGCCTATCCTTGGGCACCCACGCTGCACTCAGCCCTTCCTACGGAGGAACCAGAGACACACAAACACACACACACAGTTAATCAATCAATCCACTTGTCTGGAACAGTGTTACTACCAACATAATACATCATAATACATCATAACATAATACATCATAACATAATACATCATAACACAATACATCATAACACATCATAACACTCATAACATAATACATCATAATACATCATAACATAATACATCATAACACAATACATCATAATACATCATAACACAATACATCATAAGACATCATAACACAATACATCATAACACATCATAACACATCATAACACACATACACTCATCAATACATCATAACATAATACATCAAAACATAATACATCATAACACAATACATCATAAGACATCATAACACAATACATCATAATACATCATAACACATCATAACACATCATAACACAATACATCATAACACATCATAACACAATACATCATAACATAATACATCAAAACACAATACATCATAATACATCATAACACAATACATCATAAGACATCATAACACAATACATCATAATACATCATAACACATCATAACACAATACATCATAACACATCATAACACAATACATCATAATACATCATAACATAATACATCAAAACACAATACATCATAACATAATACATCATAATACATCATAAGATAATACATCATAATACATCATAATACATCATACATAATACATCATAACACATCATAACAGAGATACATTATAAACAGTATTCATTAATCCACATAATAACTTAGTAACGCCTGTAAACAGAGAGATACATTATAAACAGTATTCATGCTTTCCTCTCCTGACCGGATGCGCTCAGTTGATGAACGGACGGACAGATTTTGTTTTGCGCTCAGTCTCGTTAAACACAACAAAATACAACGTTTTAAACCCACGCACAAAGAAAACAACAACATTGAAACCTCCCAGACGGACCTGCTGTACCCACCAGTTTGTGATTTGTAGTGTAAACAGCGTTATATGATGTTAGATAATTTCGCAGCTTGTAAACTCAACCTGTTCCCTCCAAACCCGGCCTACTGAGTATGATGGACAGGCGTCTCTGGCCAATCACAGACCAGAAATCCCGACGAGATTTAATTCACCCAAATCTCGTGTTGATCGGAGAGGGGAGACGTCATCACGTCTACGTTGATTTGAATTTGATTGAAGATATGTTTCTTTATTCTGATTCGGAATATTTATTACATCCCCCAAAACCCCCCAAAACTATTTTTTGTCAGGTGTTTGGTCGGGTGTGTTTAAGTTACACACAGTCTTGAGAATGCTAGCGACCAAGTTTATCAGATTTGTGGTGCTGGGGGGGGGGGGTTATAATGGGCAAAAAATACCTCCCGCACACACATACTATCTCTACACCTTTAACGTAGTCAACGTGTCGCTACGATAACTTTTTTTTAAAAAACCTTTTCATTTGTTGTTTTATTTGAAAAAGTCTACAGGTTACAAACAATCTTATCCCTCAGCACGGCAGGATCATGACAAGAGAGCATGCTCCTGGGTCGACCACTATAGGTCACTGTTGTCTCTGTTTTTACCAGACAGACCCATCCTGCCAAGGCAGCAGCTACTCTTCCTGGGGTTTATTATGGATCCCCATTAGTTCCTGCCAAGGCAGCGGCTACTCTTCCTGGGGTTTATTATGGATCCCCGTTAGTTCCTGTCAAGGCAGCAGCTACTCTTCCTGGGGTTTATTATGGATCCCCATTAGTTCCTGCCAAGGCAGCGGCTACTCTTCCTGGGGTTTATTATGGATCCCCATTAGTTCCTGTCAAGGCAGCAGCTACTCTTCCTGGGGTTTATTATGGATCCCCATTAGTTCCTGTCAAGGCAGCAGCTACTCTTCCTGGGGTTTATTATGGATCCCCATTAGTTCCTGTCAAGGCAGCAGCTACTCTTCCTGGGGTTTATTATGGATCCCCATTAGTTCCTGCCAAGGCAGCAGCTACTCTTCCTGGGGTTTATTATGGATCCCCATTAGTTCCTGCCAAGGCAGCGGCTACTCTTCCTGGGGTTTATTATGGATCCCCGTTAGTTCCTGTCAAGGCAGCAGCTACTCTTCCTGGGGTTTATTATGGATCCCCATTAGTTCCTGCCAAGGCAGCGGCTACTCTTCCTGGGGTTTATTATGGATCCCCATTAGTTCCTGTCAAGGCAGCAGCTACTCTTCCTGGGGTTTATTATGGATCCCCATTAGTTCCTGTCAAGGCAGCAGCTACTCTTCCTGGGGTTTATTATGGATCCCCATTAGTTCCTGCCAAGGCAGCAGCTACTCTTCCTGGGGTTTATTATGGATCCCCATTAGTTCCTGCCAAGGCAGTGGCTACTCTTCCTGGGGTTTATTATGGATCCCCGTTAGTTCCTGTCAAGGCAGCAGCTACTCTTCCTGGGGTTTATTATGGATCCCCATTAGTTCCTGCCAAGGCAGCGGCTACTCTTCCTGGGGTTTATTATGGATCCCCATTAGTTCCTGTCAAGGCAGCAGCTACTCTTCCTGGGGATTATTATGGATCCCCATTAGTTCCTGCCAAGGCAGCAGCTACTCTTCCTGGGGTTTATTATGGATCCCCATTAGTTCCTGCCAAGGCAGCAGATACTCTTCCTGGGGTTTATTATGGATCCCCATTAGTTCCTGCCAAGGCAGCAGCTACTCTTCCTGGGGTTTATTATGGATCCCCATTAGTTCCTGTCAAGGCAGCAGCTACTCTTCCTGGGGTTTATTATGGATCCCCGTTAGTTCCTGCCAAGGCAGCAGCTACTCTTCCTGGGGTTTATTATGGATCCCCGTTAGTTCCTGCCAAGGCAGCAGCTACTCTTCCTGGGGTTTATTATGGATCCCCGTTAGTTCCTGCCAAGGCAGCAGCTACTCTTCCTGGGGTTTATTATGGATCCCCGTTAGTTCCTGTCAAGGCAGCAGCTACTCTTCCTGGGGTTTATTATGGATCCCCATTAGTTCCTGCCAAGGCAGCAGCTACTCTTCCTGGGGTTTATTATGGATCCCCGTTAGTTCCTGCCAAGGCAGCAGCTACTCTCCCTGGGGTTTATTATGGATCCCCGTTAGTTCCTGCCAAGGCAGCAGATACTCTTCCTGGGGTTTATTATGGATCCCCATTAGTTCCTGCCAAGGCAGCAGCTACTCTTCTTGGGGTTTATTATGGATCCCCGTTAGTTCCTGCCAAGGCAGAAGCTACTCTTCCTGAGGTCCAGCAAAAATGAAGGCAGTTTATACAATAGGTGACAGACAGAGGGACAGGGCTAAACACTGTCTACCCTACACAACATTATCTCTGCATGATGATGCTATATTCTATATAATTAAGCATTAAAAGACACGAGAAGCTGTGGTATATGGACCAATATACCACGGCTAAGGGCTGTTCTTAAGCACGACGCAACACTGAGTGCCTGGATACAGCCCTTTAACCGTGGTATATTGGTCAATATACCACCATCCCCCGAGGTGCCTTATTGCTATTATAAACTGGTTACCAACGTAATTAGAGCAGTATAAAATAAATATATTGTTATACCCGTGGTATACGGTCTGATATTAAACACGGCTGTCAGCCCAATCAGCATTCAGCGCTCAAACCACCCAGTTTATAATGTGCTGTTAATCACGGGGGGATTGGAGTGAATTCAGTAGACCTCTTATCCAACTTGGACAGCCTCTGTTTGTTGTGTCACCGTCCTGCTAATGTTGTCTTACTCATCATGACACAAGCTGTGCTGTGTGTGTGTTGTGTGTGTGTGTGTGTGTGTGTGTGTGTGTGTGTGTGTGTCACCTATGTGTTGTATACAGACACAGAGAGTGTAATCGAGCAGCAGAATGGACCTTCCTACCCACTAATCTAACAGCAGGTCAGATATCAGTCTGGATAGACTGGACCTTCCTACCCACTAATCTAACAGCAGGTCAGATATCAGTCTGGATAGACTGGACCTTCCTACCCACTAATCTAACAGCAGGTCAGATATCAGTCTGACTGGACCTTCCTACCCACTAATCTAACAGCAGGTCAGATATCAGTCTGGATAGACTGGACCTTCCTACCCACTAATCTAACAGCAGGTCAGATATCAGTCTGGATAGACTGGACCTTCCTACCCACTAATCTAACAGCAGGTCAGATATCAGTCTGGATAGACTGGACCTTCCTACCCACTAATCTAACAGCAGGTCAGATATCAGTCTGGATAGACTGGACCTTCCTACCCACTAATCTAACAGCAGGTCAGATATCAGTCTGGATAGACTGGACCTTCCTACCCACTAATCTAACAGCAGGTCAGATATCAGTCTGGATAGACTGGACCTTCCTACCCACTAATCTAACAGCAGGTCAGATATCAGTCTGACTGGACCTTCCTACCCACTAATCTAACAGCAGGTCAGATATCAGTCTGGATAGACCTTCCTACCCACTAATCTAACAGCAGGTCAGATATCAGTCTGGATAGACTGGACCTTCCTACCCACTAATCTAACAGCAGGTCAGATATCAGCCTGACTGGACCTTCCTACCCACTAATCTAACAGCAGGTCAGATATCAGTCTGACTGGACCTTCCTACCCACTAATCTAACAGCAGGTCAAAAAAATGCATGAAATGAAATGTATGAAATGTATGCATTCATTACTGTAAGTCGCTCTGGATAAGAGCGTCTGCTAAATGACTAAAATGTCTAAAATGTCTAATCTAACAGCAGGTCAGATATCAGTCTGACTGGACCTTCCTACCCACTAATCTAACAGCAGGTCAGATATCAGTCTGGATAGACTGGACCTTCCTACCCACTAATCTAACAGCAGGTCAGATACCAGTCTGGATAGACTGGACCTTCCTACCCACTAATCTAACAGCAGGTCAGATATCAGTCTGACTGGACCTTCCTACCCACTAATCTAACAGCAGGTCAGATATCAGTCTGGATAGACTGGACCTTCCTACCCACTAATCTAACAGCAGGTCAGATATCAGTCTGGATAGACTGGACCTTCCTACCCACTAATCTAACAGCAGGTCAGATATCAGTCTGGATAGACTGGACCTTCCTACCCACTAATCTAACAGCAGGTCAGATATCAGTCTGACTGGACCTTCCTACCCACTAATCTAACAGCAGGTCAGATATCAGTCTGGATAGACTGGACCTTCCTACCCACTAATCTAACAGCAGGTCAGATATCAGTCTGGATAGACTGGACCTTCCTACCCACTAATCTAACAGCAGGTCAGATATCAGTCTGGATAGACTGGACCTTCCTACCCACTAATCTAACAGCAGGTCAGATATCAGTCTGGATAGACTGGACCTTCCTACCCACTAATCTAACAGCAGGTCAGATATCAGTCTGGATAGACTGGACCTTCCTACCCACTAATCTAACAGCAGGTCAGATATCAGTCTGGATAGACTGGACCTTCCTACCCACTAATCTAACAGCAGGTCAGATATCAGTCTGACTGGACCTTCCTACCCACTAATCTAACAGCAGGTCAGATATCAGTCTGGATAGACCTTCCTACCCACTAATCTAACAGCAGGTCAGATATCAGTCTGGATAGACTGGACCTTCCTACCCACTAATCTAACAGCAGGTCAGATATCAGCCTGACTGGACCTTCCTACCCACTAATCTAACAGCAGGTCAGATATCAGTCTGACTGGACCTTCCTACCCACTAATCTAACAGCAGGTCAAAAAAATGCATGAAATGAAATGTATGAAATGTATGCATTCATTACTGTAAGTCGCTCTGGATAAGAGCGTCTGCTAAATGACTAAAATGTCTAAAATGTCTAATCTAACAGCAGGTCAGATATCAGTCTGACTGGACCTTCCTACCCACTAATCTAACAGCAGGTCAGATATCAGTCTGGATAGACTGGACCTTCCTACCCACTAATCTAACAGCAGGTCAGATACCAGTCTGGATAGACTGGACCTTCCTACCCACTAATCTAACAGCAGGTCAGATATCAGTCTGACTGGACCTTCCTACCCACTAATCTAACAGCAGGTCAGATATCAGTCTGGATAGACTGGACCTTCCTACCCACTAATCTAACAGCAGGTCAGATATCAGTCTGACTGGACCTTCCTACCCACTAATCTAACAGCAGGTCAGATATCAGTCTGGATAGACTGGACCTTCCTACCCACTAATCTAACAGCAGGTCAGATATCAGTCTGACTGGACCTTCCTACCCACTAATCTAACAGCAGGTCAGATATCAGTCTGGATAGACTGGACCTTCCTACCCACTAATCTAACAGCAGGTCAGATATCAGTCTGACTGAACCTTCCTACCCACTAATCTAACAGCAGGTCAGATATCAGTCTGACTGAACCTTCCTACCCACTAATCTAACAGCAGGTCAGATATCAGTCTGGATAGACTGGACCTTCCTACCCACTAATCTAACAGCAGGTCAGATATCAGTCTGGATAGACTGGACCTTCCTACCCACTAATCTAACAGCAGGTCAGATATCAGTCTGACTGGACCTTCCTACCCACTAATCTAACAGCAGGTCAGATATCAGTCTGACTGGACCTTCCTACCCACTAATCTGACAGCAGGTCAGATATCAGTCTGACTGAACCTTCCTACCCACTAATCTAACAGCAGGTCAAAAAAATGCATGAAATGAAATGTATGAAATGTATGCATTCATTACTGTAAGTCGCTCTGGATAAGAGCGTCTGCTAAATGACTAAAATGTCTAATCTAACAGCAGGTCAGATATCAGTCTGACTGGACCTTCCTACCCACTAATCTAACAGCAGGTCAGATATCAGTCTGACTGAACCTTCCTACCCACTAATCTAACAGCAGGTCAGATATCAGTCTGGATAGACTGGACCTTCCTACCCACTAATCTAACAGCAGGTCAGATATCAGTCTGGATAGACTGGACCTTCCTACCCACTAATCTAACAGCAGGTCAGATATCAGTCTGGATAGACTGGACCTTCCTACCCACTAATCTAACAGCAGGTCAGATATCAGTCTGGATAGACTGGACCTTCCTACCCACTAATCTAACAGCAGGTCAGATATCAGTCTGGATAGACTGGACCTTCCTACCCACTAATCTAACAGCAGGTCAGATATCAGTCTGGATAGACTGGACCTTCCTACCCACTAATCTAACAGCAGGTCAGATATCAGTCTGGATAGACTGGACCTTCCTACCCACTAATCTAACAGCAGGTCAGATATCAGTCTGGATAGACTGGACCTTCCTACCCACTAATCTAACAGCAGGTCAGATATCAGTCTGACTGGACCTTCCTACCCACTAATCTAACAGCAGGTCAGATATCAGTCTGGATAGACTGGACCTTCCTACCCACTAATCTAACAGCAGGTCAGATATCAGTCTGGATAGACTGGACCTTCCTACCCACTAATCTAACAGCAGGTCAGATATCAGCCTGACTGGACCTTCCTACCCACTAATCTAACAGCAGGTCAGATATCAGTCTGACTGGACCTTCCTACCCACTAATCTGACAGCAGGTCAGATATCAGTCTGACTGAACCTTCCTACCCACTAATCTAACAGCAGGTCAAAAAAATGCATGAAATGAAATGTATGAAATGTATGCATTCATTACTGTAAGTCGCTCTGGATAAGAGCGTCTGCTAAATGACTAAAATGTCTAATCTAACAGCAGGTCAGATATCAGTCTGACTGGACCTTCCTACCCACTAATCTAACAGCAGGTCAGATATCAGTCTGGGGAGACTGGACCTTCCTACCCACTAATCTAACAGCAGGTCAGATATCAGTCTGACTGGACCTTCCTACCCACTAATCTAACAGCAGGTCAGATATCAGTCTGGGGAGACTGGACCTTCCTACCCACTAATCTAACAGCAGGTCAGATATCAGTCTGACTGGACCTTCCTACCCACTAATCTAACAGCAGGTCAGATATCAGTCTGGATAGACTGGACCTTCCTACCCACTAATCTAACAGCAGGTCAGATATCAGTCTGGATAGACTGGACCTTCCTACCCACTAATCTAACAGCAGGTCAGATATCAGTCTGGATAGACTGGACCTTCCTACCCACTAATCTAACAGCAGGTCAGATATCAGTCTGGATAGACTGGACCTTCCTACCCACTAATCTAACAGCAGGTCAGATATCAGTCTGGATAGACTGGACCTTCCTACCCACTAATCTAACAGCAGGTCAGATATCAGTCTGGATAGACTGGACCTTCCTACCCACTAATCTAACAGCAGGTCAGATATCAGTCTGGATAGACTGGACCTTCCTACCCACTAATCTAACAGCAGGTCAGATATCAGTCTGACTGGACCTTCCTACCCACTAATCTAACAGCAGGTCAGATATCAGTCTGGATAGACTGGACCTTCCTACCCACTAATCTAACAGCAGGTCAGATATCAGTCTGGATAGACTGGACCTTCCTACCCACTAATCTAACAGCAGGTCAGATATCAGCCTGACTGGACCTTCCTACCCACTAATCTAACAGCAGGTCAGATATCAGTCTGACTGGACCTTCCTACCCACTAATCTGACAGCAGGTCAGATATCAGTCTGACTGAACCTTCCTACCCACTAATCTAACAGCAGGTCAAAAAAATGCATGAAATGAAATGTATGAAATGTATGCATTCATTACTGTAAGTCGCTCTGGATAAGAGCGTCTGCTAAATGACTAAAATGTCTAATCTAACAGCAGGTCAGATATCAGTCTGACTGGACCTTCCTACCCACTAATCTAACAGCAGGTCAGATATCAGTCTGGGGAGACTGGACCTTCCTACCCACTAATCTAACAGCAGGTCAGATATCAGTCTGACTGGACCTTCCTACCCACTAATCTAACAGCAGGTCAGATATCAGTCTGGGGAGACTGGACCTTCCTACCCACTAATCTAACAGCAGGTCAGATATCAGTCTGACTGGACCTTCCTACCCACTAATCTAACAGCAGGTCAGATATCAGTCTGGGGAGACTGGACCTTCCAACCCACTAATCTAACAGCAGGTCAGGTGTTAATGGAATGCCCTGTGAAACTTAAACATTGTATGAATGTCACTACAGACCCTGGCGTCACTACAGACCCCGGTTCGATTCCAGGCTGTGTCACAACCGGCCGTGATTGGGAGTCCCATAGGACGGCCCAGCGTCGTCCAGGTTTTGGCCCCCGGGGGGGGGGGGGGGGGGGTAGACCGTCATTGTAAATAAGAATCTGTTCTTAACCTAGTTAAATAAAGGTTTAAACATTTTTTTAAATTATTTATCGCTAGAGACAAATGTGAAAGCAGTCATATTTCATCAAACTGAAAAACACGTCAACATGACAGTTTTTTCGGACGTTTTTCCACAGATAAATATAAATAAATAGCTGTGTCGTTGTTCGGAATTGTAATTGCAGGCCGATGGCTTCATCATTTGTGGGGCTGAAAGCCCTCACTGCAGTTTCACTGCAGAATTAGAATTTCATTCCGCTTTCTCCAAACGTCAAATTTCAAAGTGTTTTTTGACATCCTGGGTTGACTCCTGATGCTCTGTAATCATTCCATTTCTCCAAACGTCAAATTTAGAAGTTAAGGGTTAAATTTAGGAAGTCATTCCGTATGGTTAAGGTAATGGTTAAGGTTTGGGATCGTGTTAAAGGTTTGGGATAGGGTTAAAACATTAAGTTAAGGAACTCGTTCCGTATGGTTAAGGTTTGGGTTCAAATCAAATCAAATCGTATTGGTCACGTACACATGGTTAGCAGATGTTAACAGAAGTAGCCTGCCAACACAATCTCGCAAAGCAGGTGAAATATGTCACCTGGGTGCTGCAGACGTAGCTAGTTTCAGCAGGAATATCAGGCAGCAAAAGAGCGCGTCGCTCTCAAACGGGTTCGTCCGTGATGGAGCAGCTCACAGCACTTGAACGACGTCGGTAACCGGTAGGAATCGGAAAAGACGTTTCGACTTGTGACATCTAACGGTAAATAATGCTAACTTAATTAAGGCAACAACGGCTATGCAAACCGGCGTGTTGAAAAAGTTTACGTCTGATGTCTTTGGTTGAATCTTTGCAATGTCGCAAAATGTGGTCATCATAAAGCTGTTTAAATGAACATTTCTATATGCTCCCCCCCCCCCCCCCCCCCCCCCCCCAAAACCCCTTAACTAATTAAATGTTGACTGAAAAGTAGGTCCTACCTGGCAGAATGATTGTTTTGCTAACTCTGCTATCACATGTAGCCTACATTGTAAATACACAGTACAGAAACACCACTAGTAACAACAAAAAAATGTGTTTCTTGTTTGGTGCACAATTTAATCATTAATTAATTAATTAATTATTATTAATTATTAAAAAATGTCCTCTTGATGTGGTTTCTTTGGACTCACAACATACTTTTGTTGTAATTTTTTTATATATAAAAAATAAACGGTGATTTTGAGGGTGAAAAACTAAAACTATAAGAAAACAGATTAAAAAAATAAATAAATATATATATATATATATATATAGCTCTCACTGCAGAATTAGAGCTATATATATATATATATATATATATATATATATATATATATTATTATTCATTGTGATGTCACATTATTCATTGTGATATATTATTCATTGTGATGTCACTATGGGGTATTTCGTGAACCCCTTGACTTTATATAAATATATTTAGAAAAATATAGAAATGTTCACACAGGGGCCCCTTTCCGTTACCGGGCGGGCCGTTTGGGGAAATTTCTTTGGAAACGTTTGAGTAAACCCACTTCTCCACACATCACTATACCACTATGTAGCAGTTTAAACCTGGAGCCTGGCTCACGGTTAACTACAGTAACATTCAGAATGTTTTCAGAACCGCTTGACTTTTTTTTATCCACATCTTGTTATGTTACGGCCTTATTCTAAAATGGATTCAATTGTCCCCCCCCCCCCCCCCTTCTCATCAATCTACATAAAATACCCCATAATGACATCACAATGCCCCATAATGCCATCACAATACCCCCCATAGTGACGTCACAATACCCCATAGTGACGTCACAATACCCCATAGTGACGTCCACAATACCCCATAGTGACATCACAATACCCCCATAATGACAAAGCAAAAATAACAAAAATGATGGGAAATGTATTAAAAAATGAAGATTTTTTTTTTTCTTCTGAAATATCACATTTCCATAACACCTTCATCAGAGTTGTGAATTCAGCCAGGTGGTATAACAACTTAGGTGTTATAACACCCCACTGCCTGGCTGAATCAGCTGTGTCTCTCCTCTGTGTGTGTGTGTGTGTGTGTGTGTGTGTGTGTGTGTGTGTGTGTGTGTGTGTGTGTGTGTGTGTGTGTGTGTGTGTGTGTGTGTGTGTGTGTGTGTGTGTGTGTGTGTGTGTGTGTGTGTGTGTGTGTGTGTGTGTGTGTGTGTGTGTGTGTGTGGGCGGTGCAATTTGCCATACCAGGAGGTGATACAGCCTGACAGGATGCTCTCAATTGTGCATCTGTAAAAGTTTGTGAGGGTTTTTGGTGACAAGCCAAATTTCTTCAGCCTCCTGAGGTTTGAAGAGGCACAGTCTGTGTGGGTGGAACCATTTCAGTTTGTCAGTGATGTGTACGCCGAGGAACTTCAAGCTTTTCACCTTCTCCACTGTGGTCCCGTTCGATGTGGACGGGGAAGTGCTCCCTCTGCTGTCTCCTGGAGTCCACGATCAGCTCCTTCATTTTGTTGACGTTGAGTGTGAGGTTAATTTCCTGACACCACACTCCCAGGGCCCTCACCACCTCCCTGTAGGCCGTCTCGTCATCGTTGGTGATCAAGCCTACTACTGTAGTGTCGTCTGCAAACTTGATGATTGAGTTGGAGGCGTGCATGGCCACGCAGTCGTGGGTGAACAGGGAGTACAGTAGAGGGCTGAGAACGCACCCTTGTGGGGCCCCAGTGTTGAGGATCAGCGAAGTGGAGATGTTGTTTCCTACCTTCACCCACCTGGGGGCGGACCGTCAGAAAGTCCAGGACCCAGTTGCACAGGGCGGGGTCGAGACCCAGGGTCTCCAGCTTAATGATGAGTTTGTAGGGTACTATGGTGTTAAATGCTGAGCTTTAGTCAATGAACAGCATTCTCACATAGATATTCATCTTATCCAGATGGGACAGGGCAGTGTGCAGAGTGATGGCGATTGCATCGTCTGTGGACCTATTGGGGCGGTAAGTACATTGAAGTGGGTCTAGGGTGACAGGTAAGATAGAGGTGATATGATCCTTGACTAGTCTCTCAAAGCACTTCATGATAACAGAAGTGAGTGCTATGGGGCGATAGTCATTTAGTTCAGTTACCTTTGCCTTCTTGGGAACAGGAACAATGGTGGCCATCTTGAAGCATGTTGGGGACAGCAGACTGGGATAAGGAGAGATTGAATATGTCCGTAAACACACAGCAGCCAGCTGGTCTGCGAATGCTCTGAGGACGCGGCGAGGGATGCCTTCTGGGCCGGCAGCTTAGAAAGGGTTATTAAACGTCTTACTGACGTCGGACAGGGAGGACCACAGTCCTTGGGTGCGGGCCGCGTCGATGGCGCTGTGTTGTCCTCAAAGCGGGACCAAGATGGCATTTTAGCTTGTTTTGGAAGCAAGATGTCGGGACCCGTGACGTGGCTGGTTTTGGAAAACCGTGATTGGCTGTAGACAAATACGTCTCGAGCCGTTGAATTGTCTCTGTTACGTTTCTGCCCGTTTGATTGCCTTATGGAGGACATAACTGTACTGTGTGTGTGTGTGTGTGTGTGTGTGTGTGTGTGTGTGTGTGTGTGTATGTGTGTGAGTGTGTGTGTGTGTGTGTGTGTGTGTGTGTGTGTGTATGTGTGTGCCTGCCTGCCTGCCTGCCTGTGTGTGTGTGTGTGTGGGCAGTAATGCTTGAATCTTCTCTTTGCCTACACAAAGAGAGAGAGAGAGATTTTCTAGAACTCAACACTGAGGACAGAATACAACAGAAGAAGACTGAAACATGCAGGTCCTGTAGAAGTGTCATCTTAAATTACCACACACACACACACACACACACACACACACACACACACACACACACACACACACACACACACACACACACACACACACACACACACACACATTCACACACTTTCATACACATAGGAGAGGCACATCAAGCCACATGTTGACCCTGAGTGAGCAGTGTGTGTGTGTGTGTGTGTGTGTGTGTGTGTGTGTGTGTGTGGCAGAACTGATGCTAAATATATTTTCCCTTTTGTCCTGAAGATAGGAGCGTATGTTCTGAAAGTAGAGTTGGTAAAAAACATGACCCATCGCTCATTCTCCCTCTCTCTCTCTCTCCATCTCTCTCCCCCCCCCCCCCCCCCCCCCCCCCCACACACACACACACACACACACACACACACACACACACACACACACACACACACACACACACACACACACACACACACACACACAGACCTCTGCCTGCAAGCTGCAGACGAAGAGAGAGAGCCCCCTGGATGCAGCAGCAGGAAACGTTTAGGAGTGCGAGCTGGGCCAGCTGCTGTAGGGAAGCGCGGGCACGGGATACGGAGGGCAAAGAGAGCAAGAGAGAGAGAGAGGAGGGAGAGAGAGAGAGAGAGAGGAGGGAGAGAGAGAGACACAGAGAGAGAGAGACAGAGAGAGAGAGAGAGAGAGAGAGAGAGCAAGAGAGAGAGAGAGAGAGACAGAGAGAGAGCAAGAGAGAGAGAGACAGAGAGAGAGAGAGACAGTGAGAGGGAGAGGGAGAGACAGAGAGAGAGCAAGAGAGAGAGAGAGAGACAGAGAGAGAGCAAGAGAGAGAGAGACAGAGAGAGAGAGAGACAGGGAGAGAGAGAGAGAGAGAGAGAGAGAGACAGAGAGAGAGAGAGCGGGAGAGACAGAGAGAGAGAGACAGAGAGAGAGAGAGAGAGAGAGAGAGAGAGAGGGAGAGAGAGAGACAGAGAGAGAAATGGCACCACCAGTGCAACAGGATTGTGTTTACGACAAGCAGCACGATACGAGCACATCCTCGGGACGATAAACAGCCTCGCGCGTTCGCGATTCTTAGACGCGCACGAATATTTCCACGCGTATTATTCTCATCGCGCTGAACAAATAAATATATATATATTACCGATATCATCTTTATTGTCGTCACGATTTATTTATTTATTTAACGATACTCTCTGCTTCCATCCGCTGGCTTCCCATCTGTTAAGGATGTTTTTTGAAGCAGAGGAAGAGGAAGAGAGGAGGGAGAGAGGAAGAGAAGGATGTTATAATCAGACCGCTGCAGTGTCTCTGGCCAGTTGAGGAGATAAAGAGGCAACCACGGAAACTGAACCGATCTGAGCAGGAGACGCACACCGGAAACCGAATCTCCTTCCTTACCGGAGATTCTATTCTATTCTTCTTTATCGGCGCGTTAAATCTGGAATAACAGAAAATAAAATATAAATTTGTTTATCATTCCTACTACACCCCATCCGTTTCCATATTCCTCTCTCTCTCTCTCTCCTTATCGGGGGGGGGGAAAGCCTCGACATCCGAAAAGCCTTCAATCCTCTCCGTATGCCGCTGGAGATTCCACAGCTGTAGCGGGAGGAGGCTGTTACGGTCTGGCGGAGGGTTTTCGGGCGCTCCGTTACCTCCCTCCCCGGGGTGTGGCAGGCAGAGTGACCGCTGAGTGAAGGATGGTGTGAAAGGGATGTGAAAAGATGGGGAAAGACCAGGAACTACTGCAGGCAGTAAAAACGGAAGATCTGCTCACCGTTCAGAAGCTGCTGCAGAGGCCCCGGCCCGGGAAAGCAAGTAGGGACACACACACACACACACACACACACACACACACACACACCTTACCGACCACACACAAACACACACGGGTACATGTGCATGACGCACACACACACACACACACACACACACACGGAAACAGGGGGAATCACTCTACTAGGCATCATGATTTCACAGTCGGCTGGTGGGGGCGGAGTAGGGTTGCAGTGTGTGTGTGTGTGTGTGTGTGTGTGTGTAGTAGTAGAGTGTTTGATCATTGATGGCCTTTTTCTCTGGGAGCCCCCTGTCCCAGCGCACTGCAGCAGAGAGAAGGAGAGAGAAGGAGGTGCGAGAGAGAGAGGGAGAGGGTTTGGTCTGGATGATTTCTGGTCTGGATGAAGTCTCGTCTTTTTACAGACAGACTGACGGACACACACACACACACACACACACACACACACACACACACACACACACACACACACACACCTTGTGCGCTTAGACCAGAGACGTTTCTGTTCTCCATGTAACCTGACACAGGTGGGAAGCACAGTAAAGCTATCTGTTCTACTCTATTGTGTTCTATTCTGTTCTGTTCTATTCTATTGTGTTCTATTCTGTTCTATTCTATTCTGTTCTGTTCTATTCTATTCTGTTCTGTTCTATTCTATTGTGTTCTATTCTGTTCTGTTCTATTCTATTCTGTTCTATTCTATTCTACTCTATTCTATTCTATTCTGTTCTGTTCTATTCTATTCTGTTCTGTTCTATTCTATTCTATTCTGTTCTATTCTATTCTGTTCTGTTCTATTCTATTCTACTCTATTCTGTTCTATTATATTCTGTTCTGTTCTATTCTATTCTACTCTATTCTGTTCTATTATATTCTGTTCTACTCTATTCTGTTCTATTATGTTCTGTTCTACCCTATTCTGTTCTGTTCTACTCTATTATATTCTTTTCTACTCTATTGTGTTCTATTCTATTCTGTTCTATTCTATTATATTCTGTTCTACTCTATTCTGTTCTGTTCTATTCTGTTCTATTCTACTCTAATCTGTTCTATTCTATTATATTCTGTTCTGTTCTATTCTACTCTATTCTGTTCTGTTCTACTCTATTCTATTCTGTTCTATTCTACTCTAATCTGTTCTATTCTACTCTGTTCTGTTCTACTCTAATCTATTCTGTTCTATTCTATTATATTGTGTTCTACTCTAATCTGTTCTGTTCTATTCTATTCTGTTCTACTCTGTTCTGTTCTACTCTAATCTGTTCTATTCTATTATATTCTGTTCTACTCTAATCTGTTCTGTTCTACTGTAATCTATTGTGTTCTACTCTAATCTGTTCTGTTCTACTCTATTCTGTTCTGTTCTACTCTATTATATTCTTTTCTACTCTAATCTGTTCTGTTCTACTGTAATCTATTGTGTTCTACTCTAGTCTGTTCTGTTCTACTCTATTCTGTTCTGTTCTACTCTATTATATTCTTTTCTACTCTATTGTGTTCTATTCTATTCTGTTCTATTCTATTATATTCTGTTCTACTCTATTCTGTTCTATTCTACTCTAATCTGTTCTATTCTATTATATTATGTTCTGTTCTATTCTATTCTTTTCTACTCTGTTCTGTTCTACTCTATTCTGTTCTATTCTATTATATTGTGTTCTACTCTAATCTGTTCTGTTCTATTCTATTCTGTTCTACTCTGTTCTGTTCTACTCTAATCTGTTCTATTCTATTATATTCTGTTCTACTCTATTCTGTTCTTTTCTACTGTAATCTATTGTGTTCTACTCTAATCTGTTCTGTTCTACTCTAATCTGTTCTGTTCTATTATATTATATTCTGTTCTACTCTATTCTGTTCTTTTCTACTGTAATCTATTGTGTTCTACTCTAGTCTGTTCTGTTCTACTCTAATCTATTCTGTTTTACTCTAATCTGTTCTATTCTGTTCTACTCTAATCTATTCTGTTCTACTCTAATCTGTTCTATTCTATTATATTCTGTTCTACTCTAATCTGTTCTGTTCTACTGTAATCTGTTCTGTTCTACTGTAATCTATTGTGTTCTACTCTAGTCTGTTCTACTCTAATCTATTCTGTTCTACTCTAATCTGTTCTGTTCTACTCTAATCTATTCTGTTCTACTCTAATCTGTTCTGTTCTATTCTATTCTATTCTACTCTAATCTATTGTGTTCTACTCTAATCTGTTCTGTTCTACTGTAATCTGTTCTGTTCTACTCTATTCTGTTCTATTCTATTTTGTTCTACTCTATTCTGTTCTATTATGTTCTGTTCTACTCTATTATATTCTGTTCTACTCTAATCTGTTCTGTTCTGTTCTACTCTAATCTGTTCTGTTCTACTCTATTCTGTTCTATTCTATTCTATTCTGCTCTACTCTATTCTATTCTGTTCTATTCTATTCTGTTCTACTCTATTCTGTTCTATTCTATTATATTCTGTTCTATTCTGCTCTACTCTATTCTATTCTGTTCTACTGTCACGGGTGTCGTAGGGTAGAGACCAAGACGCAGCGGGGAAATGTACACTCATCTTTTTATTGTTAAAGAAGGAAAACACAAAGAACGTACACAAAACACAAACGAACTGGACGGTCTCGTCAGGCAAACAGTTAAAAACAAGAACAATCTCCCACAAAATCCCATGAAAAACAAACTCCTAATATAGGACCTTCAATCAGAGGCAACAATAACCAGCTGCCTCCAATAACCAGCTGCCTCCAATAACCAGCTGCCTCCAATAACCAGCTGCCTCCCATAACCAGCTGCCTCCAATAACCAGCTGCCTCCAATAACCAGCTGCCTCCCATAACCAGCTGCCTCCAATAACCAGCTGTGTGTGTGTGTGTGTGTGTGTGTGTGTGTGTGTGTGTGTGTGTGTGTGTGTGACAAACAGAAAGACCGACTCCCTATATCTTTAAGTCATTACCACTGCCTTCTCACACACACACACACACACACACACACACACACACACACACACACACACACACACACACACACACACACACACACACACACACACACACACACACACACACACACACACACACACACACACACACACTCTGGACAGTCAGAGACAGTGTTGAGACAGTTAGGGGCAGGCGAGGGGGAGAGAGAAAAAGAAAGAGACAGAGAGAGAGAGAAAGAGAGAGAGAGGGTTAGGGCCAGGCTGAGGAGTCAGAGAGGTAAAGGAATAGAGAGAGAATCTGCATGCAGAATTCTGCAAAAAATATCCTCTGTGCTCAGAAAAGAGCTGTTCAATTCTACAACCACCTAAAAGGAAGTGATTCCCAAACCTTCCATAACAAAGCCTTCACCTACAGAGAGATGAACCTGGAGAAGAGTCCCCTAAGCAAGCTGGTCCTGGGGTTCTGTTCACAAACACAAACACACCCCACAGAGCCCCAGGACAGCAACACAGTTAGACCCAACCAAATCATGAGAAAACAAAAATATAATTACTTGACAAATTGGAAAGAATTAACAAAAAAAGAGCGAACTAGAATGCTATTTGTCCCTAAACAGAGAGTACAACGTGGCAGAATACCTGACCACTGTGACTGACCCAAACTTAAGGAAAGCGTTGACTATGTACAGACTCAGTGAGCATAGCCTTGCTATTGAGAAAGGCCGCCGTAGGCAGACCTGGCTCTCAAGAGAAGACAGGCTATGTGCAACACTGCCCACAAAATTAGTTTCAAACTGAGCTGCACTTCCTAACCTCCTGCCCAATGTATGACCATATTAGAGACACATATTTCCCTCAGATTACAACAAACAATTTGAAAACAAATCAAATTTTGATAAACTCTCATATCTACTGGGTGAAATACCACAGTGTTCCATCACAGCAGCAAGATGTGTGACCTGTTGCTACAAGAAAAGGGCAACCAGTGAAGAACAAACACCTTTGTAAATACAACCCATATTTATATATATCTTCCATTTTGTACTTTAACAGTCACAAAAGTTTTAAAAGAAAATAGACATTACAAATGTTGTATTATTGGCTATATACAATGTTGTAACAACACGCAAGTAAAAAAATTAACAGAAACATATAGGCTGAATTTACAATGTTGTTTGTGCCTCTCTCTCTCTCTCTCTCTCTCTCTCTCTCTCTCTCTCTCTCTCTCTCTCTCAATCTCAATTCAATTCAATTCAATTACATTTTTGTCTTACTGAGATTTACTCCCAGGTCTGACAGAATCTGTGCAGAAGATCTAGGTGCTGCTGTAGGTCCTCCTTGGTTGAGGACAGAAGCACCAGATCATCAGCAAACAGTAGACATTTGACTTCAGATTCTAGTAGGGTGAGGCTGGGAGCTGCAGACTGTTCTAGTGCCCTCGCCAATTTGTTGGCATATATGTTGAAGAGGGTGGGGCTTGTGCTGCATCCCTGTCTTACCCCACGGCCCTGTGGGAAGAAATGTGTGTGCCAACCGCACGGTTGTTGTTTGTCTACGTGGATTTTATAATGTCGTATGTTTTTCCCCACAACACCACTTTCTGTCAATTTGTATAGCAGACCTTCATGCCAGATTGAGTCAAAGGCTTTTTATGAAATCAAAAGGTTTGTTTGTTTGTAAATTAGGGTGTGCAGGGTGAATATGCGGTCTGTCGTACTGTAATTTGGTAAAAAGCCAGTATGACATTTGCTCAGTGCACATTGTGCCTTGTCACTGAGGAAATGTACGAGTCTGCTGTTAATGATAATGCAGAGGACTTTCCCAAGGTTGCTGTTGACGCATATCCCGCGGTAGTTATTGGGGTCAAATTTGTCTCCACTTTTGTGGATTGGAGTTTATCAGTTCCAAACATTGGGGAAGATGCCAGAGCCAAGGATGATGTTAAAGAGTTTAAGTATAGCCAATTGGAATTTGTGGTCTGTATATTTTATAATTTCATTGAGGATACCATCAACCCCACAGGCCTTTTGGGTTGGAGGGTTTGTGTTTTGTCCTGTAGTTCATTCAATGTAATTGGAGAATCCAGTGGGTTCTGGTCTTTAATAGTTGATTCTAAGATTTGTATTTGATCATTTATATGTTTTTGCTGTTTGTTCTTTGTTATAGAGCCAAAAAGTTTGGAGAAGTGGTTTATCCAGACATCTCAGTTTTAGATAGATAATTATTCGTGTTGTTGTTTGTTTAGTGTTTTCCAATTTTCCCAGAAGTGGTTAGAGTCTATGGATTCTTCAGTTACATTGAGCTGATTTCTGACGTGCTGTTCCTTCTTTCTCCGTAGTGTATTTCTGTATTGTTTTAGTGATTCACCATAGTGAAGGAGTAGACTCAGGTTTTCTGGTTCTCTGTGTTTTTGGTTGGACAGGTTTCTCCATTTATTTCTTAGGTTTTTACATTCTTCATCAAAACATTTGTCATTTTTGTTCATTTTCTTCAGTTTTCTGTTTGACATTTTTTTTGTTGATTTGATGGAGGGAAGCTGAGAGGTCAAATATACTGTTAACATTTTCTACTGCCAAGTTTACACCTCCACTATTACAGTGGAACGTTTTGTCCAGGAAGTTGTTCTAGAAGGGATTGAATTTGTCGTTGCCTAATTGTTTTTTGGTAGATTTCCACACTACTTTCCTTCCATCTATAGCATTTCTTTATGTTACTCAGTTCCTTTGGCTTTGATGCCTCATGATTGAGTATTGCTCTGTTAAAGTAGACTGTGATTTAGCTTTGATCTGATAGGGGTGTCAGTGTACTGACTGTGAACGCTCTGAGAGACTCTGGGGTGATCTCAGTGATAAAGTAGTCTACAGTACTACTGCCAAGAGATGAGCTATAGGTGTACCTACCATAGGAATCCCCTCGAAGCCTACCATTGACAATGTACATACACAGCGTGCGACAGAGCTGCAGGAGTTGTGTGCTGAGGGTGTCAGGTTCTTGTCCAGTTCTGGCATTTAGGTCGCCACAGACTAGTACATGTCCCTGGGCCTGGAAATGATTGATTTCCCCCTCCAGGATGGAGAAGCTGTCATCGTTATAGTATGGGGGATTCTAGTGGGGGGATATAGGTAGGCCATTCTGCTGTTTGAGGCTCAGTGCTGTGAACTGATGGAATGGATGAGTATCCACATCACTGAACACACACACATGCACGCACGCACACACGCACACACACACACACACACACACACACACACACACACACACACACACACACACACACACCACACACACACACACGCACACACACGCACCCCTGCATCCACACACCGTATCCACCCCACTGCACATTCACAAAGGAGAGGAGAGGTCAGAGAGATGGAAGCCTGGTCACACAGAGTAGTTCGTGTAGCTAGACAGGCTAGTGGGTTACTATATAACTAGGTAGCGCCTGATGCTACGGCTGGCTAGTGGCTATATAATAGCTAGCTAACGCTTGATGCTATGACAGGCTAGTGGGTTATTATATAGCTAGCTAGTGGGTTATTATATAGCTAGCTTACGCCTGATGCTATATCAGGCTAATGGGTTATTATATAGCTAGCTAGTGGGTTATTATATAGTTAGCTAACGCTTGATGCTATGACAGGCTAGTGGGTTATTATATAGCTAGCTAGTGGGTTATTATATAGCTAGCTAACGCCTGGTGCTACGACAGGCTAGTGGGTTACTATACAGCTAGCTAGCATCTGATGCAATGACAGGCTAGTGGGTTACTATACAGCTAGCTAGCATCTGATGCTATGACAGGCTAGTGGGTTACTATACAGCTAGCTAGCATCTGATGCAATGACAGGCTAGTGGGTTACTATACAGCTAGCTAGCATCTGATGCAATGACAGGCTAGTGGGTTACTATACAGCTAGCTAGCATCTGATGCTATGACAGGCTAGTGGGTTACTATACAGCTAGCTAGCATCTGATGCTATGACAGGCTAGTGGGTTATTATACAGCTAGCTAGCATCTGATGCAATGACAGGTTAGTGGGTTACTATACAGCTAGCTAGCATCTGATGCTATGACAGGCTAGTGGGTTATTATACAGCTAGCTAGCATCTGATGCTATGACAGGCTAGTGGGTTACTATACAGCTAGCTAGCATCTGATGCTATTACAGGCTAGTGGGTTATTATACAGCTAGCTAGCATCTGATGCAATGACAGGCTAGTGGGTTACTATACAGCTAGCTCTCATCTGATGCTATGACAGGCTAGTGGGTTATTATACAGCTAGCTAGCATCTGATGCAATGACAGGCTAGTGGGTTACTATACAGCTAGCTAGCATCTGATGCAATGACAGGCTAGTGGGTTACTATACAGCTAGCTAGCATCTGATGCAATGACAGGCTAGTGGGTTACTATACAGCTAGCTAGCATCTGATGCTATGACAGGCTAGTGGGTTATTATACAGCTAGCTAGCATCTGATGCTATTACAGGCTAGTGGGTTACTATACAGCTAGCTAGCATCTGATGCTATGACAGGCTAGTGGGTTACTATACAGCTAGCTAGCATCTGATGCTATGACAGGCTAGTGGGTTATTATACAGCTAGCTACTATCTGATGCAATGACAGGTTAGTGGGTTACTATACAGCTAGCTAGCATCTGATGTAATGACAGGCTAGTGGGTTACTATACAGCTAGCTAGCATCTGATGCTATGACAGGTTAGTGGGTTACTATACAGCTAGCTAGCATCTGATGCAATGACAGGCTAGTGGGTTACTATACAGCTAGCTAGCACCTGATGCTACGACAGGCTAGTGGGTTATTTTACAGATAGCTAGCATCTGATGCTATAACAGGCTAGTGGGATATATTGCTCCAGCAGGCTAAAGCTAAAGTGCTAAATGCAGTAATGGCTACATGTGAGATGCTAGTTGAAGCTAATTAGACATGTCATCTTTTGTCAGATACATTCTGGTGGATTCAGAACAGAAGGGAATCTCAGTCTGTTTATGGTTTTCTGTCATTTGTTACATATGCCGAATATCAAATCAAATCAAATTTTCAATCAAATTTATTTTTATATAGCCCTTCGTACATCAGCTGATATTCTCAAAGTGCTGTACAGAAACCCAGCCTAAAACCCCAAACAGCAAGCAAAGCATGTGAAAGAAGCACAGTGGCTAGGAAAAACTCCCTAGGAAAAACTCCCTAGAAAGGCCAAAAACATAGGAAGAAACCTAGAGAGGAACCAGGCTATGAGGGGTGGCCAGTCCTCTTCTGGCTGTGCAGGGTGGATATTATAACAGAACATGTTCAAAATGTTAAAATGTTAAAATGTTCATAAATGACCAGCATGGTCAAATAATAATAATCATAGTAGTTGTCGAGGGTGCAACAAGCACGTCCGGTGAACAGGTCAGGGTTCCATAGCCGCAGGCAGAACAGTTGAAACTGGAGCAGCAGCACGGCCAGGTGGACTGGGGACAGCAAGGAGTCATCATACCAGGTAGTCCTGAGGCATGGTCCTAGGGCTCAGGTCCTCCGAGAGAAAGACAGAAAGAGAGAAAGAGAGAATTAGAGAGAGCATATTTAAATACACACAGGACACCGGATAAGACAAGAGAAATACTCCAGATGTAACAGACTGACCCTAGCCCCCCGACACATAAACTACTGCAGCATAAATACTGGAGGCTGAGACAGGAGGGATCAGAAGACACTGTGGCCCCATCCGATGATACCCCCGGACAGGGCCAAACAGGCAGGATATAACCCCACCCACTTTGCCAAAGCACAGCCCCCACACCACTAGAGGGATGTCTCCAACCACCAACTTACCGTCCTAAGACAAGGCCGAGTATAGCCCACAACGATCTCCGCCATGGCACAACCCAAGGGGGGGGCGCCAACCCAGACAGGAAGACCACGTCAGTGACTCAACCCACTCAAGTGACGCACCCCTCCCATGGACGGCATGGAAGAACACCAGTAGGCCAGTGACTCAGCCCCTGTAAAAGGGTTAGAGGCAGAGAATCCCAGTGGAAAGAGGGGAACCGGCAAGGCAGAGACAGCAAGGGCGGTTCGTTGCTCCAGCCTTTCCGTTCACCTTCACACTCCTGGGCCAGACTATACTTAATCATAGGACCTACTGAAGAGATAAGTCTTCAGTAAAGACTTAAAGGTTGAGACTGAGTCTGCGTCTCTCACATTGGTAGGCAGACCATTCCATAAAAATGGAGCTCTATAGGAGAAAGCCCTACCTCCAGCCGTTTGCTTAGAAATTCTAGGGACAATTAGGAGGCCTGCGTCTTGTGACCGTAGCGTACGTGTAGGTATGTACGGCAGGACCAAATCGGAAAGATAGGTAGGAGCAAGCCCATGTAATGCTTTGTAGGTTAGCAGTAAAACCTTGAAATCAGCCCTTGCCTTAACAGGAAGCCAGTGTAGGGAGGCTAGCACTGGAGTAATATGATCAAATTTTTTCGTTCTAGTCAGGATTCTAGCAGCCGTATTTAGCACTAACTGAAGTTTATTTAGTGCTTTATCCGGGTAGCCGGAAAGTAGAGCATTGCAGTAGTCCAGCCTAGAAGTAACAAAAGCATGGATTAATTTTTCTGCGTCATTTTTGGACAGAAAATTTCTGATTTTTGCAATGTTACGTAGATGGAAAAAAGCTGTCCTTGAAACAGTCTTGATATGTTCTTCAAAAGAGAGATCAGGGTCCAGAGTAACGCCGAGGTCCTTCACAGTTTTATTTGAGACGACTGTACAACCATCCAGATTAATTGTCAGATTCAACAGAAGATCTCTTTGTTTCTTGGGACCTAGAACAAGCATCTCTGTTTTGTCCGAGTTTAAAAGTAGAAAGTTTGCAGCCATCCACTTCTTTATGTCTGAAACACAGGCTTCTAGCGAGGGCAATTTTGGGGCTTCACCATGTTTCATTGAAATGTACAGCTGTGTGTCGTCCGCATAGCAGTGAAATTTAACATTATGTTTTCGAATGACATCGCCAAGAGGTAAAATATATAGTGAAAACAATAGTGGTCCTAAAACGGAACCTTGAGGAACACCGAAATTTACAATTGATTTGTCAGAGGACAAACCATTCACAGAGACAAACTGATATCTTTCCGACAGATAAGATCTAAACCAGGCCAGAACTTGTCTATGTAGACCAATTTGGGTTTCCAATCTCTCCAAAAGAATGTGGTGATCGATGGTATCAAAAGCGGCACTAAGATCTAGGAGCACGAGGACAGATGCAGAGCCTCGGTCTGACGTCATTAAAAGGTCATTTACCACCTTCACAAGTGCAGTCTCAGTGCTATGATGGGGTCTAAAACCAGACTGAAGCGTTTCGTATACATTGTTTGTCTTCAGGAAGGCAGTGAGTTGCTGTGCAACAGCTTTTTCAAAAATTTTGGAGAGGAATGGAAGATTCGATATAGGCCGATAGTTTTTTATAATTTCTGGATCAAGATTCGGCTTTTTCAAGAGAGGCTTTATTACTGCCACTTTTAGTGAGCTTGGTACACATCCGGTGGATAGAGAGCCGTTTATTATGTTCAACATAGGAGGGCCAAGCACAGGAAGCAGCTCTTTCAGTAGTTTAGTTGGAATAGGGTCCAGTATGCAGCTTGAGGGTTTGGAGGCCATGATTATTTTCATCATTGCGTCAAGAGATATAGTACTAAAACACTTTAGTATGTCCCTTGATCCTAGGTCCTGGCAGGGTTGTGCAGACTCAGGACAATGGAGCTTTGGAGGAATACCCAGATTTAAAGAGGAGTCTGTAATTTGCTTTCTAATGATCATGATCTTTTCCTCAAAGAAGTTCATAAATTTATTACTGCTGAAGTGAAAGCCATCCTCCATTTGCGAAGGCTGCTTTTTAGTTAGCTTTGCGACAGTATCAAAAAGAAATTTCGGATTGTTCTTATTTTCCTCAATTAAGTTGGAAAAATAGGATGATCGAGCAGCAGTGAGGGCTCTTCGATACTGCACGGTACTGTCTTTCCAAGCTAGTTGGAAGACTTCCAGTTTGGTGTGGCGCCATTTCCGTTCCAATTTTCTGGAAGCTTGCTTCAGAGCTCGTGTATTTTCTGTATACCAGGGAGCTAGTTTCTTATGACAGATGTTTTTAGTTTTTAGGGGTGCAACTGCATCTAGGGTATTGCGCAAGGTTAAATTGAGTTCCTCGGTTAGGTGGTTAACTGATTTTTGTCCTCTGACGTCCTTGGGTAGGCAGAGGCAGTCTGGAAGGGCATCAAGGAATCTTTGGGTTGTCTGAGAATTTATAGCACGACTTTTAATGCTCCTTGGTTGGGGTCTGAGCAGATTATTTGTTGCAATTGCAAACGTAATAAAATGGTGGTCCGATAGTCCAGGATTATGAGGAAAAACATTAAGATCCACAACATTTATTCCATGGGACAAAACTAGGTCCAGAGTATGACTGTGGCAGTGAGTAGGTCCAGAGACATGTTGGACAAAACCCACTGAGTCGATGATGGCTCCGAAAGCCTTTTGGAGTGGGTCTGTGGACTTTTCCATGTGAATGTTAAAGTCACCAAAAATTAGAATATTATCTGCTATGACTACAAGATCCGATAGGAATTCAGGGAACTCAGTGAGGAACACTGCATATGGCCCAGGAGGCCTATAAACAGTAGCTATAAAAAGTGAGTGAGTAGGCTGCATAGATTTCATGACTAGAAGCTCAAAAGACGAAAACGTCATTGTTGGTTTTTTTTTGTAAATTGAAATTTGCTATCGTAAATGTTAGCAACACCTCCGCCTTTGCCGGATGCGCGGGGGGTATGGTCACTAGTGTAACCAGGGGGTGAGGCCTCATTTAACACAGTAAATTCATCAGGCTTAAGCCATGTTTCAGTCAGGCCAATCACATCAAGATTATTATCAGTGATTAGTTCATTGACTATAACTGCCTTGGAAGTCTGGGATCTAACATTAAGTAACCCAATTTTGAGATGTGAGGTATCACAATCTCTTTCAATAATGGCAGGAATGGAGGAGGTCTTTATACTAGTGAGATTGCTAAAGCGAACACCGCCATTTTAAATTTTGCCCAACCTAGATCGAGGCACAGACACGGGCTCAATGGGGAAAGCTGAGCTGACTATGCTGACTGTGCTAGTGGCAGACTCCACTAAGCTGGCAGGCTGGCTAACAGCCTGCTGCCTGGCCTGCACCCTATTTCATTGTGGAGCTAGAGGAGTTAGAGCCCTGTCTATGTTCGTAGATAAGATGAGAGCACCCCTCCAGCTAGGATGGAGTCCGTCACTCCTCACACAGGCCAGGCTTGGTCCTGTTTGTGGGTGAGTCCCAGAAAGAGGGCCAATTATCTACAAATTCTATCTTTTGGGAGGGGCAGAAAACAGTTTTCAACCAGCGATTGAGTTGTGAGACTCTGCTGTAGAGCTCATCACTCCCCCTAACTGGGAGGGGGCCAGAGACAATTAATCGATGCCGACACATCTTTCTAGCTGATTTACACGCTGAAGCTATGTTGCGCTTGGTGACCTCTGACTGTTTCATCCTAACATCGTTGGTGCCGACGTGGATAACAATATCTCTATACTCTCTACACTCGCCAGTTTTAGCTTTAGCCAGCACCGTCTTTAGATTAGCCTTAACGTCGGTAGCCCTGCCCCCTGGTAAACAGTGTATGATCGCTGGATGATTAGTTTTAAGTCTAATACTGCGGGTAATGGAGTCGCCAATGACTAGGGTTTTCAATTTGTCAGAGCTAATGGTGGGAGCCGTCGGCGTCTCAGACCCCACAACGGGAGGAGTAGAGACCAGAGAAGTCTCGGCCTCCGACTCCGACTCGCTTAATGGGGAGAACCGGTTGAAAGTTTCTGTCGGCTGAATAAGCGACACCGGTTGAGCATTCCTACAGCGTTTCCCTCCAGAAGCCATGAGAAAGATGTCCGGCTGCGGGGTCCGTGCGAGGGGGTTTATACTAACGTTACTATCTGTACTTACTGGTGGCACAGACGCTGTTTCATCCTTTCCTACACTGAAATTACCCTTGCCTAACGATCGCGTCTGAAGCTGGGCTTGCAGCACAGCTATCCTTGCCGTAAGGCGATCGTTCTCCTGTATATTATAAGTACAACGACTGCAATTAGAAGGCATCATGTTAATGTTACTTAGCTTCGGCTGTTTGAAGTCCTGACGAACCATGTCCAGATAAAACCTCCGGGGTGAAAAAGTTGAATGAAAAAAGTTGAGTGAGGGAAAAAGTAAAAATATACGGTAATGAAAAAGTAAAAAACCGTCAGGTATCAAAGTAAGATCGGCAACAAAAACGCACAGCAGCGTAAACAAGTTGTGAATACAACTGGTATAGACTTTACTGTCAAATGCTTGCTTATGAGCCCTTCCCGACGATGCGACATTCTTGTGCTAAACTTTGTGCTAAACTCAAGGAATAAATACATTACACAAGAATGTCGCTATAGTATATACAGGAAGTACCAGATCAATGTGGAGCTATATACAGGAAGTACCAGATCAATGTGGAGGTATATACAGGAAGTACCAGTACCAGTTCAATGTGGAGCTATATACAGGAAGTACCAGATCAATGTGGAGCTATATACAGGGAGTACCAGATCAATGTGGAGCTATATACAGGAAGTACCAGTACCAGATCAATGTGGGGCTATATACAGGAAGTACCAGATCAATGTGGAGCTATATACAGGAAGTACCAGATCAATGTGGAGCTATATACAGGGAGTACCAGATCAATGTGGAGCTATATACAGGGAGTACCAGATCAATGTGGAGCTATATACAGGAAGTACCAGATCAATGTGGAGCTATATACAGGAAGTACCAGATCAATGTGGAGCTATATACAGGAAGTACCAGATCAATGTGGAGCTATTTACAGGGAGTACCAGTACCAGATCAATGTCGAGCTATATACAGGAAGTACCAGATCAATGTGGAGCTATATACAGGAAGTACCAGATCAATGTGGAGCTATATACAGGAAGTACCAGATCAATGTGGAGCTATATACAGGGAGTACCAGTACCAGATCAATGTGGAGCTATATACAGGAAGTACCAGATCAATGTGGAGCTATATACAGAAAGTACCAGATCAATGTGGAGCAATATACAGGGAGTACCAGATCAATGTGGAGCTATATACAGGAAGTACCAGATCAATGTGGAGCTATATACAGGAAGTACCAGATCAATGCGGAGCTATGTACAGGAAGTACCAGATCAATGTGGAGCTATATACAGGAAGTACCAGATCAATGTGGAGCTATATACAGGAAGTACCAGATCAATGCGGAGCTATGTACAGGAAGTACCAGATCAATGTGGAGCTATATACAGGAAGTACCAGATCAATGTGGACCAATATTTACAGGAAGTACCAGATCAATGTGGAGCTATATACAGGAAGTACCAGATCAATGTGGAGCAATATACAGGGAGTACCAGATCAATGTGGAGCTATATACAGGAAGTACCAGATCGATGTGGAGCTATATACAGGAAGTACCAGATCAATGTGGAGCTATATACAGGAAGTACCAGATCAATGTGGAGCAATATACAGGGAGTACCAGATCAATGTGGAGCTATATACAGGAAGTACCAGATCGATGTGGAGCTATATACAGGAAGTACCAGATCAATGCGGAGCTATATACAGGAAGTACCAGATCAATGCGGAGCTATGTACAGGAAGTACCAGATCAATGTGGAGCTATATACAGGAAGTACCAGATCAATGTGGAGCAATATTTACAGGAAGTACCAGATCAATGTGGAGCTATATACAGGAAGTACCAGATCAATGTGGAGCTATATACAGGAAGTACCAGTACCAGATCAATGTGGAGCTATATACAGGGAGTACCAGATCAATGTGGAGCTATATACAGGAAGTACCAGATCAATGTGGAGCTATATACAGGAAGTACCAGATCAATGTGGAGCTGTATACAGGAAGTACCAGATCAATGTGGAGCTATATACAGGAAGTACCAGATCAATGTGGAGCTATATACAGGAAGTACCAGATCAATGTGGAGCTATATACAGGGAGTACCAGTACCAGATCAATGTGGAGCTATATACAGGAAGTACTAGATCAATGTGGAG
The DNA here is from genome assembly GCF_965601325.2 of Salmo salar. NCBI lineage: Eukaryota > Metazoa > Chordata > Actinopteri > Salmoniformes > Salmonidae > Salmo > Salmo salar. The sequence goes on along the minus strand of NC_138296.1, from coordinate 438,832 downwards.
CTATATACAGGAAGTACCAGTACCAGATCAATGTGGAGCTATATACAGGGAGTACCAGATCAATGTGGAGCTGTATACAGGAAGTACCAGATCAATGTGGAGCTATATACAGGAAGTACCAGATCAATGTGGAGCTGTATACAGGAAGTACCAGATCAATGTGGAGCTATATACAGGAAGTACCAGATCAATGTGGAGCTATATACAGGAAGTACCAGATCAATGTGGAGCTATATACAGGCAGTACCAGTACCAGATCAATGTGGAGCTATATACAGGAAGTACTAGATCAATGTGGAGCTATATACAGGAAGTACCAGTACCAGATCAATGTGGAGCTATATACAGGGAGTACCAGATCAATGTGGAGCTATATACAGGAAGTACCAGATCAATGTGGAGCTATATACAGGAAGTACCAGATCAATGTGGAGCTGTATACAGGAAGTACCAGATCAATGTGGAGCTATATACAGGGAGTACCAGATCAATGTGCAGAGGTATGAGATATTTGAGGTAGATATGTACATGAAGGCAGGGTAAAGTGACTAGGCATCAGGATAGATAATAATAAGGTATTTGAGGTAGATATGTACATGAAGGCAGGGTAAAGTGACTAGACATCAGGATAGATAATAATAAGGTATTTGAGGTAGATATGTACATGAAGGCAGGGTAAAGTGACAGAGAGAGACAGAAAGAGAGAGACAGAGAGAGTTTTGCCATGAGGTATTCTATATCGGGTAGATTATAGGGTCTACAGTTTACCATGAGGTATTCTATATCAGGTAGATTATAGGGTCTGCAGTTTACCATGAGGTATTCTATATCAGGTAGATTATAGGGTCTACAGTTTACCATGAGGTATTCTATATCAGGTAGATTATAGGGTCTACAGTTTACCATGAGGTATTCTATATCAGGTAGATTATAGGGTCTGCAGTTTACCATGAGGTATTCTATATCAGGTAGATTATAGGGTCTACAGTTTACCATGAGGTATTCTATATCAGGTAGATTATAGGGTCTACAGTTTACCATGAGGTATTCTATATCAGGTAGATTATAGGGTCTATATCAGGTAGATTATAGGGTCTACAGTTTACCATGAGGTATTCTATATCAGGTAGATTAAAGCTCCATATTTCATTCGTTCTTGAAGCAGCACCCTCAGATCCTGCCGCTGCATGGAGAATCCACCTAGTACTCCCTCCTTTTCCCCCCATCTCTCCTTTACCCCCTCTCTCTCTGCCCTCTCTCCTCTCTCTCCTTTACTCCCTCTCTCCTCTCTCTCCTTTACCCCCCCTCTCTCTCTCTCCCCTCTCTCCTTTACCCCCTCTCTCCTCTCTCCTCTCCCTCCTTTACCCCTCTCTCTCCTTAACCCCCTCTCTCTCTCCTCTCCCCTCTCTCTCCTTTACCCCTCTCTCTCTCCCCTCTCCCCTCTCTCTCCTTTACCCCCTCTCTCTCTCCCCTCTCTCCTCGCTCTCCTTTACCCCCTCTCTCTCTCCCCTCTCTCCTCACTCTCCTTTACCCCCTCTCTCTCTCTTATCTATCTCCCTTTCCTCCCTCCCTCTTTCCCCCCCTCTCTCTCTCCTCTCTCCCATCTCTCCTCTCCCCTCTCTCTCCTTTACCCCTCTCTCTCTCCCCTCTCCCCTCTCTCTCCATTACCCCCTCTCTCTCTCCCCTCTCTCCTCGCTCTCCTTTACACCCTCTCTCTCTCCCCTCTCTCCTCGCTCTCCTTTACCCCCTCTCTCTCTCTTCTCTCTCATCTATCTCCCTTTCCTCCCTCCCTCCTTTTCCCCCTCTCTCTCTCTCCTCTCACACACGGAAATTCCCCTTCCTGAATCCATCACCGTGGTAACAGGAGGGAAGGAAGCAGGACAATTATTCTGCCTCCACACTCCACAGTGGGAATGACTTCCTCTGCTATCACCGTTTAGAGGTCAGAGGTCAGATTACCCTGGTGGTATCATGCCTCCTCTCATCCTCCTCTCATCCTCCTCTCATCCCTCTCCACTCCTCCTCTCATCCCTCTCCACTCCTCCCTTCTCCCCCCCCATTCCCCAGTCTGTATCTCTACTGGTACCAGGGCTGAGTGCCAGGACAGGGGGCACAGAGGAAGGAGAGGAGAGGAGAGGAGAGGGGGGAGCGGAGAGGAGAGGAGAGGAGAGGAGAGGAGAGGAGAGGAGAGGAGAGGAGAGGAGAGGAGAGGATCAGACAGTAACTCCAGACCAGCAGCTACTGTACAATACTGCTATTGTTCTCTATGGAACTTTATCTCACTCTCTCTGTCCTCTCCCCTGTCTCTCTCTCTCTGTCCTCTCCCCTGTCTCTCTCTCTCCCCCTGTTTCTCTCTCTCTCTCTCTGTCTCTCTCTCTCCCTCTCTCTGTCTCTCTCTCTGTCCTCTCCCCTGTCTCTCTCTCTCTCCCCTGTCTCTCTTTCTCTCTCTCTGTCTCTCTGTCTCTCTGTCTCTCTTTCTGTCTCTCTCTCTTTCTGTCTCTCTCTCTTTCTCTCAATTCAATTCAATTCAAGGGGCTTTATTGGTATGGGAAACATATGTTAACATTGCCAAAGCAATAAATAAGCATAAATATGGGTTATATTTATTTGTTGTTCTTCACTGGTTGCCCTTTTCTTGTGGCAACAGGTCACACATCTTGCCGCTGTGATGGAACACTGTGGTATTTCACCCAGTAGATAGTTTGTTAAAATTGGGTTTGTTTTTTGAGTTATTTGTGGATCTGTGTAATCTGAGGGAAATATGTATCTCTAATGTGGTCATACATTTGGCAGGAGGTTAGGAACTGCAGCTCAGTTTCCACCTCATTTTGAGGGCAGTGTGCACATAGCCTGTCTTCTCTTGAGAGCCAGGTCTGCCTTCGGCGGCCTTTCTCAATAGCAAGGCTATGCTCACTGAGTCTGTACATAGTCAAAGCTTTCCTTAAGTTTGGGTCAGTCACAGAGGTCAGGTATTCTGCCACTGTGTACTCTCTGTTTAGGACCAAACAGCATTCTAGTTTGCTCCGTTTTTTTGTTAATTCTTTCCAATGTGTCAAGTAATTATCTTTTTGTTTTGTCATGATTTGTTTGGGTCTAATTGTGTTGCTGTCCTGGGGCTCTGTGGGGTGTGTTTGTGAACAGAGCCCCAGGACCAGCTTGCTTAGGGGACTCTTCTCCATGTTCATCTCTCTGTAGGTGATGACTTTCACACCTTGCGATTATGTTAGGTTAGCGCCTAGCCACAGAAAACCATACAGCCATTTTCCAACCAAGGTGTCACAAAACTCAGAAATAGCTTTATAAATATTCAAATACCTTTGATGATCTTCATCGGAATGCACTCCCAGGAATCCCAGGTCCACAATACATGTTTGTTTTGTTCGATAAAGTCCATAATTGATGTCCAAATAGCTCCTTTTTGTTTGCGCGTTTCGTCCAGTAATCTAAATGCACAGAGCGCGCTCACAAAGTCCAGATGAAAAGTAAAAAAAAACTTCCATTACAGTTCGTAGAAACATGTCAAACGATGTATAGAATCAATCTTTAGGATGTTTTTATCATAAATCTTCAATAATATTCCAAATGGACAATTCCTTTGTCTTTAGAAATGAAAGGGAACGCAGCTTGCACTCACAGCTGCGCGTGAGACTTCGCTCATTGCATTCTGCCAGACACCTGGTTCAAACAGCTCTCATTCTCTACCCCTTCACAGTAGAAGCCTCAAACAAGGTTCTAAAGACTGTTGACATCTAGTGGAAGCCTTAGGAAGTGCAATGTGACCCCATAGACACTGTATATTGGATAGGCAATCACTTGAAAATCACTTGAAAAACTACAAACCTCAGATTTCCCACTTCCTGGTTGGATTTTTTGTCAGGTTTTTGCCTGCCATATGAGTTCTGTTATACTCACAGACATCATTCAAACAGTTTTAAAAACTTCAGAGTGTTTTCTATCCAAATCTACTAATAATATGCATATCTTAGCTTCTGGGCCTGAGTAGCAGGCCGTTTACTCTGGGCACCTTATTCATCCAAGCTACTCAATACTGCCCCCCAGTCCCAAAGAAGTTATGGAAGGTTTGGGAATCGCTTCCTTTTAGGTGGTTGTAGAATTGAACAGCTCTTTTCTGGATTTCGATAATTGGAGAGTATCGGCCTAATTCTGCTCTGCGTGCATTATTTGGTGTTTTACATTGTGCACAGAGGATATATTTGCTGTTTGTCCCATTTTGTGAATTCTTGGTTGGTGAGCAGGACCCCAGATATCACAACCATAAAAGGCAATGGGTTCTACAACTGATTCAAGTATTTTCCAAATGTCAAATTTGATGTTAGTTTTGTCTCTCAGATCGTTCACAGCTTTGTGGAAGTGACCTGTGGCGTTGATGTTTAGGCCGAGGTATGTATCGTTTGTTGTGTGCTCAAGGGCAACGGTGTCTAGATGGAATTTGTATTTGTGGTCCTGGCGACTGGAACTTTTTTGGAACACCAATATTTTTGTCTTACTGAGATTTACTGTCAGGGACCCAGGTCTGTCAGGGCCCAGGTCTGTCAAGGCCCAGGTCAGTCAGGGCCCAGGTCTGACAGAAGCTGTGCAGAAGATCTAGGTGCTGCTGTAAGCCCTCCTTGGTTGGGGACAGAAGCACCAGATCATCAGCAAACAGTAGACATTTGACTTCAGATTCTAGTAGGGTGAGGCTGGGAGCTGCAGACTGTTCTAGTGCCCTCGCCAATTCATTGATATATATGTTGAAGAGGGTGGGGCTTGTGCTGCATCCTTGTCTTACCCCACGTCCCTGTGGGAAGAAATATGTGTTTTTTTTGCCAATTTTAACCACGCGGTTGTTGTTTGTGTACAAGGATTTTATAATGTCGTACGTTTTTCCCCAAACACCACTTTCCGTCAATTTGTACAGCAGACCCTCATGCCAAATTGAGTCAAAGGCTTTTTATGAAATCAACAAAGCATGAGAAGACTTTGTTTGCCTTTGTTTAAGTTTGTTTGTTTGTCAATTAGGGTGTGCAGGGTGAATACGTGGTCTGTCGTACGGTAATTTGGTAAAAAGCCAATTTGACATTTGCTCAGTACATTGTTTTCACTGAGGAAATGTACGAGTCTGCTGTTAATGATAATGCAGAGGATGTTCCCAAGGTTGCTGTTGACGCATATCCCACAGTAGTTATTGGGGTCAAATTTGTCTCAACTTTTGTGGATTGGAGTTTATCAGTTCCAAATATTGGGGAAGATGCCAGAGCTAAGGTTGATGTTAAAGAGTTTTAGTATAGCCAAATGGAATTTGTGGTCTGTATATTTTATAATTTCATGTATGGTACCATCAACACCACAGGCCTTTTTGGGTTGGAGGGTTTGTTTCTCTCTCTCTCTCTCTCTGTCTGTTCCGGAGCAGCTCATTGGTCAGTCTGATGTGTTCCTGAGCAGCTCATTGGTCAGTCTGATGTGTTCCGGAGCAGCTCATTGGTCAGTCTGATGTGTTCCAGAGCAGCTCATTGGTCTGTCTGATGTGTTCCGGAGCAGCTCATTGGTCAGTCTGATGTGTTCCGGAGCAGCTCATTGGTCAGTCTGATGTGTTCCGGAGCAGCTCATTGGTCAGTCTGATGTGTTCCAGAGCAGCTCATTGGTCTGCCTGATGTGTTCCGGAGCAGCTCATTGGTCAGTCTGATAAACTGACAGTGAGAGAGGAGAGATTGTGTGTGTGTGTGTGTGTGTGTGTGTGTGTGTGTGTGTGTGTGTGTGTGTGTGTGTGTGTGTGTGTGTGTGTGTGTGTGTGTGTGTGTGTAATTCTCTCTAGTCTAGATAATATACTGAAGTAATTTAGGAGACGGCTGCTGCTGATACAGCATGATATTAGTTCATTACACACGCACACACACACACACACACACACACACACACACACACACACACACACACACACACACACACACACACACACACACACACACACACACAACTGGCTGACTACACTTTTTCTCCCGAATCATTCCTCACCCCTCCTTCTCCCTTATTTATTTTTTTGTTATTTTATTTAACCTTTATTTACCGCACTATACTATACTATGATATGCTGTACTGCACTATGCTATACTATGATATATTATACTATACTGCACTATACTATACTATGATATGCTGTACTGCACTATGCTACACCAAACTATACTATACTATACTGCACTATACTATACTATGATATGCTGTACTGCACTATGCTACACCAAACTATACTATACTATACTGCACTATACTATACTATGATATGCTGTACTGCACTATGCTACACCAAACTATACTATACTATACTGCACTATACTATACTATGATATGCTGTACTGCACTATGCTACACCAAACTATACTATACTATACTGCACTATACTATACTATAATATGCTGTACCGCACTATGCTACACCAAACTATACTATACTATACTGCACTATACTATACTATGATATGCTGTACTGCACTATGCTACACCAAACTATACTATACTATACTGCACTATACTATACTATGATATGCTGTACTGCACTATGCTACACCAAACTATACTATACTATACTGCACTATACTATACTATGATATGCTGTACTGCACTATGCTACACCAAACTATACTATACTATACTGCACTATACTATACTATAATATGCTGTACCGCACTATGCTACACCAAACTATACTATACTATACTGCACTATACTATACTATGATATGCTGTACTGCACTATGCTACACCAAACTATACTATACTATACTGCACTATACTATACTATGATATGCTGTACTGCACTATGCTACACCAAACTATACTATACTGCACTATACTATACTATGATATGCTGTACTGCACTATGCTACACCAAACGATACTATACTATACTGCACTATACTATACTATGATATGCTGTACTGCACTATGCTACACCAAACTATACTATACTATACTGCACTATACTATACTATGCTGGGCTGTAATATACTATACTGTACTATACAATACTGTGCTATGCTATACTATGCTGTACTATACTGCACTGTACTATACTGTATTATACTATGGAATACTGTATTATACTGTACTATACTATACTATGCTGTACTACACTGTACTGTACCACACTGTACTGTACTATACTTGACTGTACTACACTGTACTGTACCACACTGTACTATACTAAACTGTACTATGCTGTACCATACTATACTATACTATGCTATTCTGTACTATACTATACCATACTGTACTGTACTATACTGTGCTATACTATACTGTACTATACTATACTGTGCTGTATTATTCTGTAATGTACTGTACTATACTATACTGTACTATAGTGTACTGTATTATTCTGTACTGTACTATACTATACTATGCTTTACTGTACTATACTGTACTTCACTATACTATTCTGTACTGTACTGTACCATGCTATACTATACTGTACTGTACTGTACTGTACTGCACTATACTATACTGTACTGTACTGTACTGCACTGTACTATACTATACTGTACTGGGCTATACTATACTGTACTGGGCTATACTATACTGTACTGGGCTATACTTTATTGTACTATACTATACTATACTGTACTATACTATACTGTACTATACTGTACTATACTATACTGTACTGTGCTATACTATACTATACTGTACTATACTGTACTATACTGTACTATACTGTACTGTGCTATACTGTACTGGGCTATACTGTATTGTACTATACTATACTGTACTATACGGTACTGTACTATACTATGCTGTACTATACTATACTATACTGTACTATACTATACTGTGCTGTACTATACTATACTATACTTTACTGTGCTATACTATACTATACTGTAGTATACTGTGCTGTTCTATACTATACTATACTGTGCTGTTCTATACTGTATTATACTGTACTATACTGTTCTATACTGTACTGTATTGTACTGTGTTATACTATACTGTACTATACTGTACTGTTTTATACTGTACTATACTATACTGTACTATACTGTATTGTATTATACTATACTGTACTATTATGTACTGTATTATACTGTACTATACTATACTGCACTGTACTATAATAGGCTATACTGTACTGTACTATACTATACTGTACTGTACTATACTGTACCGTATTATACTGTACTATACTGTACTGTACTGTACTATACTATACTGTACTATACTGTACCATATTATACTGTACTATACTGTACTATACTGTACTGTACTATACTATACTGTACTATTCTGTACTGTATTATACTATACTATACTGTACTATAATAGGCTATACTGTACTGTACTATACTATACTGTACTATACTGTACTGTACTATAATATAATATACTATACTAGTCACATCGTCTCCCAAGATGGCATAGCAGTCAGACGTCCTTTGTCCTCCTCTTGTCGTGTCCCGTGTATATATATATATATATATATATACACTGCTCAAAAAAATAAAGGGAACACTTAAACAACACAATGTAACTCCAAGTCAATCACACTTCTGTGAAATCAAACTGTCCACTTAGGAAGCAACACTGATTGACAATTAATTTCACATGCTGTTGTGCAAATGGAATAGACAACAGGTGGAAATTATAGGCAATTAGCAAGACACCCCCAATAAAGGAGTGGTTCTGCAGGTGGTGACCACAGACCACTTCTCAGTTCCTATGCTTCCTGGCTGATGTTTTGATCACTTTTGAATGCTGGCGGTGCTTTCACTCTAGTGGTAGCATGAGACGGAGTCTACAACCCATACAAGTGGCTCAGGTAGTGCACCTCATCCAGGATGGCACGTCAATGCGAGCTGTGGCAAGAAGGTTTGCTGTGTCTGTCAGCGTAGTGTCCAGAGCATGGAGGCGCTACCAGGAGACAGGCCAGTACATCAGGAGACGTGGAGGAAGCCGTATGAGGGCAACAACTCAGCAGCAGGGCCGCTACCTCCGCCTTTGTGCAAGGAGGAGCAGGAGGAGCACTGCCAGAGCCCTGCAAAATGACCTCCAGCAGGCCACAAATGTGCATGTGTCTGCTCAAACGGTCAGAAACAGACTCCATGAGGGTGGTATGAGGGCCCGACGTCCACAGGTGGGGGTTGTGCTTACAGCCCAACACCGTGCAGGACGTTTGGCATTTGCCAGAGAACACCAAGATTGGCAAATTCGCCACTGGCGCCCTGTGCTCTTTACAGATGAAAGCAGGTTCACACTGAGCACGTGACAGACGAGACAGAGTCTGGAGACGCCGTGGAGAACGTTCTGCTGCCTGCAACATCCTCCAACATGAACGGTTTGGCGGTGGGTCAGTCATGGTGTGGGGTGGCATTTCTTTGGGGGGCCGCACAGTCCTCCATGTGCTCGCCAGAGGTAGCCTGACTGCCATTAGGTACCGAGAGGAGATCCTCAGACCCCTTGTGAGACCATATGCTAGTGCGGTTGGCCCTGGGTTCCTCCTAATGCAAGACAATGCTAGACCTCATGTGGCTGGAGTGTGTCAGCAGTTCCTGCAAGAGGAAGGCATTGATGCTATGGACTGGCCCGCTTGTTCATGTCTCTCTCCATCCACCAACGCCACGTTGCACCACAGACTGTCCAGGAGTTGGCGGATGCTTTAGTCCAGGTCTGGGAGGAGATCCCTCCAGGAGACCATCCGCCACCTCATCAGGAGCATGCCCAGGCGTTGTAGGGAGGTCATACAGGCACGTGGAGGCCACACACACTACTGAGCCTCATTTTGACTTTTTTTAAGGACATTACATCAAAGTTGGATCCGCCTGTAGTGTGGTTTTCCACTTTAATTTTGAGTGTGACTCCAAATCCAGACCTCCATGGGTTGATAAATTGGATTTCCATTGATTATTTTTGTGTGATTTTGTTGTCAGCACATTCAACTATGTAAAGAAAAAAGTATTTAATAAGATTATTTCTTTCATTCAAATCTAGGATGTGTTATTTAAGTGTTCCCTTTATTTTTTTGAGCAGTATATTTACATATTTTCTTCGCATATCTTTTTACATATTTTTTTCTAAAAACTCAACCTCAAAACACTCTCCTGCAACCCGCCTCACCAATTAAAAAAAAAAAGTATTATTTACCTCAAATCTGAAATCTACAACAGAAGCTAGCCAGCGGTTAGCCAGAGGTTAGCCAGAAGCTAGCCAGAGGTTAGCCAGAGGTTAGCCAGAAGCTAGCCAGAAGCTAGCCAGCGGTTAGCCAGAGGTTAGCCAGAGGCTGGCCAGTTCACTGGCTAACGTTGGAGTTCAGCTAGCCACGGTTAGCTGTCATCAGCTATCTATTAGCTCGAAAAGCTATCGCCAGTTTTTTTACAGCGCGACTCAGACCAGAGCATTCCGGACCTATTCTCTCTCCACATCCCCGCATTTCTACCGTAAGCTCTGGACATTTACACCTGGATCTTGCAGCTAGCTGGTACCCGATTGACTATTGGCTAACGTCGGTCCCGGAGCTAACATCAATTATTCCGGAGCTAGCCAGCTGAAGAGTTCCGTCAGCCACTCCTGGGCTACAATCGCCTATCCGGACCCGTTTTACTGCCGATGCGGAGCCCCATCGGGCCTTTACGACTGGACTACCGTCGTTATCTGCCTGAGGGAGTTATTCCAACTGGCCCCTCTGTCGCGACATAACCTGAACGCCCATCTGAGGCCCGCTAATTTGTTAGCTATCTTATCGGCTGCTATCTGAGTAGGTCTATCGGACAATTTTCTTGGGCCACTATAACTATAACTATTTTTGCCAATTGAACTGGTCCCCTCTACCACACGGAACCCCACTAACCCACAGACGGAAACGCACGAGGTGGCTAAAAACAGACCTTCCTCCATCTTCTACCAGCTTGCTACCTATGGCTCGGCTAGCTGTCTAATTCTCACTGGACCCTTTGATCACTCGGCCAAGCATGCCTCTCCTTAATGTCAATATGCCTTGTCCATTGCTGTTCTGGTTAGTGTTTATTGGCTTATTTCACTGTAGAGCCTCTAGCCTTGCTCATTATACCTTATCCAACCTCTCAGTTCCTCCACCCACACATGCTATGACATCTTCTGGTTTCAATGATGTTTCTAGTGACAATATCTCTCTCATCATCACTCAATGCCTAGGTTTACCTCCACTGTATTCACATCCTACCATACCTTTGTCTGTACACTATACCTTGAAGCTATTTTATCGCCCCCAGAAACCTGCTCCTTTTACTCTCTATTCCGGACGTCACAGACGACCAATTCTCATAGATTTTAGCCGTACACTTATCCTACTCCTCCTCTGTTCCTCTGGTGATGTAGAGGTGAATCCAGGCCCTGTAGTACCTAACTCCACTCCTATTCCCCAGGCGCTCTCTTTTGATGACATCTGTAACTGTAAAAGCCTTGGTTTCATGCATGTTAACATTAGAAGCCTACTCCCTAAGTTTGTTTTATTCACTGCTTTAGCACACTCTGCCAACCCGGATGTCCTAGCCGTGTCTGAATCCTGGCTTAGGAAGTCCACCAAAAACTCTGAAATCTTCATCCCAAACTACAACATTTTCAGACAAGATAGAACGGCCAAAGGGGGCAGTGTTGCAATCTACTGCAGAGATAGCCTGCAGAGTTCTGTCCTACTATCCAGGTCTGTACCCAAACAATTTGAATTTCTACTGTTAAAAATCCATCTCTCTAAAAACAAGTCTCTCACAGTTGCCGCCTGCTATAGACCACCCTCAGCCCCCAGCTGTGCTCTGGACACCATATGTGAACTGATTGCCCCCCATCTATCTTCAGAGCTCGTGCTACTAGGTGACCTAAACTGGGACATGCTTAACACCCCAGCCATCCTACAATTCAAGCTTGATGCCCTCAATCTCACACAAATTATCAATGAACCTACCAGGTACCACCCCAAAGCCGTAAACACGGGCACCCTCATAGATATCATCCTAACCAACTTTCCCTCTAAATACACCTCTGCTGTTTTCAACCAAGATCTCAGCGATCACTGCCTCATTGCCTGCATCCGTAATGGGTCAGCGGTCAAACGACCTCCACTCATCACTGTCAAACGCTCCCTAAAACACTTCAGCGAGCAGGTCTTTCTAATCGACCTGGCCCCGGGTCTCCTGGAAGGATATTGACCTCATCCCGTCAGTAGATGATGCCTGGTTGTTCTTTAAAACTGCCTTCCTCACCATCTTAAATAAGCATGCCCCTTTAAAGAAATTTAGAACCAGGAACAGATATAGCCCTTGGTTCTCTCCAGACCTGACTGCCCTTGACCAGCACAAAAAAAATCCTGTGGTGTTCTGCATTAGCATCGAACAGCCCCCGTGATATGCAACTTTTCAGGGAAGTTAGAAACCAATATACACAGGCAGTTAGAAAAGCCAAGGCTAGCTTTTTCAAGCAGAAATTTGCTTCCTGCAACACAAATTCCAAAAAGTTCTGGGACACTGTAAAGTCCATGGAGAATAAGAGCACCTCCTCCCAGCTGCCCACTGCACTGTGGATAGGAAACTCTGTCACCACCGATAAACCCACTATAATTGAGAATTTCAATAAGCATTTTTCTACGGCTGGCCATGCTTTCCACCTGGCTACCCCTACCGCAGTCAACAGCACTGCACCCCCCACAGCTACTCGCCCAAGCCATCCCCATTTCTCCTTCTCCCAAATCCATTCAGCTGATGTTCTGAAAGAGCTGCAAAATCTGGACCCCTACAAATCAGCTGGACTAGACAATCTGGACCCTTTCTTTCTAAAATTATCTGCCGAAATGGTTGCAACCCCTATTACTAGCCTGTTCAACCTCTCTTTTGTGTCGTCTGAGATTCCCAAAGACTGGAAAGCAGCTGCTATCATCAACCTCTTCAAAGGAGGGGACACTCTTGACCCAAACTGCTACAGACCTATATCTATCCTTCCCTGCCTTTCTAAAGTCCTCGAAAGCCAAGTCAACAAACAGATTACCAACCATTTCGAATCCCACCGCACCTTCTCCGCTATGCAATCTGGTTTCAGAGCTGGTCATGGGTGCACCTCAGCCACGCTCAAGGTCCTAAACGATATCGTAACCACCATCGATAAGAAACAATACTGTGCTGCCGTATTCATTGACCTGGCCAAAGCTTTCGACTCTGTCAATCACCACATTCTCATCGGAAGACTCAATAGCCTTGGTTTCTCAAATGATTGCCTCGCCTGGTTCACCAACTACTTCTCTGATAGAGTTCAGTGTGTCAAATCGGAGGGCCTGTTGTCCGGACCTCTGGCAGTCTCTATGGGGGTGCCACAGGGTTCAATTCTTGGGCCAACTCTTTTCTCTGTATACATCAATGATGTCACTCTTGCTGCTGGTGAGTCTCTGATCCACCTCTACGCAGACGACACCATTCTGTATACTTCTGGCCATTCTTTGAACACTGTGTTAACAACCCTCCAGACGAGCTTCAATGCCATACAACTCTCCTTCCGTGGCCTCCAACTGCTCTTAAATACAAGTAAAACTAAATGCATGCTCTTCAACCGATCGCTGCCTGCACCTGCCCGCCTGTCCAGCATCACTACTCTGGACGTTTCTGACTTAGAATATGTGGACAACTACAAATACCTAGGTGTCTGGTTAGACTGTAAACTCTCCTTCCAGACTCACATCAAACTTCTCCAATCCAAAGTTAAATCTAGAATTGGCTTCCTATTTCGCAACAAAGCATCCTTCACTCATGCTGCCAAACATACCCTCGTAAAACTGACCATCCTACCGATCCTCGACTTCGGTGATGTCATCTATAAAATAGCCTCCAATACCCTACTCAACAAGCTGGATGCAGTCTATCACAGTGCCATCTGTTTTGTCACCAAAGCCCCATACACTACCCACCACTGCGACCTGTACGCTCTCGTTGGCTGGCCCTCATTTCACACTCGTCGCCAAACCCACTGGCTCCAGGTCATCTACAAGACCCTGCTAGGTAAAGTCCCCCCTTATCTCAGCTCGCTGGGCACCATAGCAGCACCCACCTGTAGCACGCGCTCCAGCAGGTATATCTCACTGGTCACCCCCAAAGTCAATTCCTTCTTTGGCCGTCTCTCCTTCCAGTTCTCTGCTGCCAATGACTGGAACGAACTACAAAAATCTCTAAAACTGGAAACACTTATCTCCCTCACTAGCTTTAAGCACCAGCTATCAGAGCAGCTCACAGATCACTGCACCTGTACATAGCCCATCTATAATTTAGCCCAAACAACTACCTCTTCCCCTACTGTATTTATTTATTTATTTTGCTCCTTTGTGCCCCATTATTTATATTTCTACTTTGCACTTTCTTCCACAGCAAATCTACCATTCCAGTGTTTTACTTGCTATATTGTATTTACTTTGCCACCATGGCCTTTTTTGCCTTTACCTCCCTTATCTCACCTCATTTACTCACATTGTATATAGACTTATTGTTCTACTGTATTATTGACTGTATGTTTGTTTTACTCCATGTGTAACTCTGTGTTGTTGTATGTTGTCGAACTGCTTTGCTTTATCTTGACCAGGTCGCAATTGTAAATGAGAACTTGTTCTCAACTTGCCTACCTGGTTAAATAAAGGTGGAATAAAAATAAATAAATAAAATACTGTACTATATTATACTGTGCTGTACTGTACTGTTCTATAACATGCTATACTGTACTATACTATACTGTATTATACTATACTGTACTATACTGTACTGTATTATACTGTACTGTACTATACTGTACTGTATTATACTATACTATACTGTACTATATTATGCTATACTGTACTGTACTATACTATACTGTACTATACTATACTGTGCTGTACTGTACTGTTCTATGACATGCTATACTGTACTGTACTGTACTATACAATAATGTACTGTACTATACTATACTGCACTGTACTGTACTGTACTATAATATACCATACTGTAATATACTATAATATACTGTACTGTACTATACTATACTGTACTCTACTATATTATACTATAATATACTATACTGTACTGTACTATACTATACTGTACTCTACTATATTATACTATAATATACTATACTGTGCTATACGATACCATACTATACGGTACTATACTGTACTATTCTGTACTGTACTATACTGTACTATAATGTACTGTGCTGTACTAGACTATAATGTTCTATACTCTACTATGCTATAATATACTGTAATGTACTGTTTTATACTGTACTGTACTATAATATACTGTACTATGCTATGCTGTACTGTACTATACTATACTGTACTATATATAATGTACTGTACTATACTGTACGCTACTATACTATAATATACTATACTGTACTATACTGTACGCTACTATACTATAATATACTATACCATAATGTACTGTACTATACTATACTGTACTATACTATAATGTACTGTACTATATTATACTGTACTATACTCTACTGAACTGTACTATAATATGCTATACTGTACTGTACTATACTATACTGTACTATAATATACTGTACTATACTGTACTATAATATACTGTACTATACTGTACTATAATATACTATATTATACTGTACTATAATATACTATACTGTACTATAATATACTGTACTGTACTATACTATAATATACTGTACTATATTATAATATACTGTACTACACTATAATATACTGTACTATACTATAATATACTGTACTATACTATAATATACTGTACTGTACTATACTATACTATAATATACTATACTATACTGTACTATAATATACTGCACTGTACTATACTATAACCTACTGTACTATACTATACTATACTGTACTGTACTATAATATACTGTACTATACTGTACTATAATAAACTGTACTGTACTATACTATACTATAATATACTGTACTGTACTATAATATACTATAATGTACTGTACAGCAGTAAGACAGTAATAGTCAGTGTTCCCAGCAGTAAGACAGTAATAGTCTGTGTTCCCAGCAGTAAGACAGTAATAGTCTCTGTTCCCAGCAGTAAGACAGTAATAGTCAGTGTTCCCAGCAGTAAGACAGTAATAGTCTGTGTTCCCAGCAGTAAGACAGTAATAGTCAGTGTTCCCAGCAGTAAGACAGTAATAGTCAGTGTTCCCAGCAGTAAGACAGTAATAGTCAGTGTTCCCAGCAGTAAGACAGTAATAGTCAGTGTTCCCAGCAGTAAGACAGTAATAGTCAGTGTTCCCAGCAGTAAGACAGTAATAGTCTCTGTTCCCAGCTGTAAGACAGTAACAGTCAGTGTTCCCAGCAGTAAGACAGTAATAGTCAGTGTTCCCAGCAGTAAGACAGTAATAGTCTGTGTTCCCAGCAGTAAGACAGTAATAGTCTGTGTTCCCAGCAGTAAGACAGTAATAGTCTGTGTTCCCAGCAGTAAGACAGTAATAGTCAGTGTTCCCAGCAGTAAGACAGTAACAGTCGTTGTTCCGCTGTAAGACAGTAACAGTGGGTGTTTATAGGGACTGGGACAGTGTTGTTGTGTATCTTAGAGCTGGGACAGTGTTGTTGTGTATCTTAGAGACTGGGACAGTGTTGTTGTGTATCTTAGGGACTGGGACAGTGTTGTTGTGTATCTTAGGGACTGGAGACAGTGTTGTTGTGTATCTAGGTAGAGACAGTGTTGTTGTGTATCTTAGAGACAGTGTTGTTGTGTATCTTAGGAGACAGTGTTGTTGTGTATCTTAGGGACAGTTGTGTGTATCAGCGGACAGTTGTTGTGTATCTTAGAGACAGTGTTGTTGTGTATCTTAGAGACAGTGTTGTTGTGTATCTTAGGGACTGGGACAGTGTTGTTGTGTAACTTAGGGACTGGGACAGTGTTGTTGTGTATTATAGGGACTAGGAGGTGTTGTTGTGTATCTTAGCAGTAAGACAGTGATAGTGTGTGTTATCTTAGAGACAGTGTTGTCTGTGTATCTTAGAGACAGTGTTGTTGTGTATCTTAGAGACAGTGTTGTTGTGTATCTTAGGGACTGGGACAGTGTTGTTGTGTATCTTAGGGACTGGGACAGTGTTGTTGTGTATCTTAGGGACTGGGACAGTGTTGTTGTGTATCTTAGAGACTGGGACAGTGTTGTTGTGTATCTTAGGGACTGGGACAGTGTTGTTGTGTATCTTAGGGACTGGGACAGTGTTGTTGTGTATCTTAGAG
This sequence comes from Salmo salar, assembly GCF_965601325.2. Taxonomy (NCBI): domain Eukaryota; kingdom Metazoa; phylum Chordata; class Actinopteri; order Salmoniformes; family Salmonidae; genus Salmo; species Salmo salar. The sequence goes on along the minus strand of NC_138296.1, from coordinate 421,624 downwards.
ACTGGGCAGTGTTGTTGTGTATCTTAGAGACTGGGACAGTGTTGTTGTGTATCTTAGGGACTGGGACAGTGTTGTTGTGTATCTTAGGGACTGGGACAGTGTTGTTGTGTATCTTAGACTGGGACAGTGTTGTTGTGTATCTTAGAGACTGGGACAGTGTTGTTGTGTATTATAGGGACTGGGACAGTGTTGTTGTGTATCTTAGGGACTGGGACAGTGTTGTTGTGTATCTTAGGGACTGGGACAGTGTTGTTGTGTATTATAGGGACTGGGACAGTGTTGTTGTGTATCTTAGGGACTGGGGCAGTGTTGTTGTGTATTATAGGGACTGGGGCAGTGTTGTTGTGTATCTTAGGGACTGGGACAGTGTTGTTGTGTATCTTAGGGACTGGGACAGTGTTGTTGTGTATCTTAGACTGGGACAGTGTTGTTGTGTATCTTAGGGACTGGGACAGTGTTGTTGTGTATCTTAGGGACTGGGGCAGTGTTGTTGTGTATCTTAGAGACTGGGACAGTGTTGTTGTGTATCTTAGGGACTGGGACAGTGTTGTTGTGTATTATAGGGACTGGGACAGTGTTGTTGTGTATTTAGGGACTGGGACAGTGTTGTTGTGTATTATAGGGACTGGGACAGTGTTGTTGTGTATCTTAGGGACTGGGACAGTGTTGTTGTGTATCTTAGAGACTGGGACAGTGTTGTTGTGTATCTTAGAGACTGGGACAGTGTTGTTGTGTATTATAGGGACTGGGGCAGTGTTGTTGTGTATTATAGGGACTGGGGCAGTGTTGTTGTGTATTATAGGGACTGGGACAGTGTTGTTGTGTATTATAGGGACTGGGACAGTGTTGTTGTGTATTATAGGGACTAGGACGGTGTTGTTGTGTATTATAGGGACTGGGGCAGTGTTGTTGTGTATTATAGGGACTGGGGCAGTGTTGTTGTGTATTATAGGGACTGGGGCAGTGTTGTTGTGTATTATAGGGACTGGGGCAGTGTTGTTGTGTATTATAGGGACTGGGGCAGTGTTGTTGTGTATTGTAGGGACTGGGACAGTGTTGTTGTGTATCTTAATGACTGGGACAGTGTTGTTGTGTATCTTAGGGACTGGGACAGTGTTGTTGTGTATCTTAGAGACTGGGACAGTGTTGTTGTGTATTATAGGGACTGGGGCAGTGTTGTTGTGTATTATAGGGACTGGGGCAGTGTTGTTGTGTATTATAGGGACTGGGGCAGTGTTGTTGTATTCTTAATGACTGGGACAGTGTTGTTGTGTATTATAGGGACTGGGGCAGTGTTGTTGTGTATCTTAGGGACTGGGACAGTGTTGTTGTGTATTATAGGGACTGGGACAGTGTTGTTGTGTATTATAGGGACTGGGACAGTGTTGTTGTGTATTATAGGGACTAGGACGGTGTTGTTGTGTATTATAGGGACTGGGGCAGTGTTGTTGTGTATTATAGGGACTGGGGCAGTGTTGTTGTGTATTATAGGGACTGGGGCAGTGTTGTTGTGTATTATAGGGACTGGGGCAGTGTTGTTGTGTATTATAGGGACTGGGGCAGTGTTGTTGTGTATTATAGGGACTGGGGCAGTGTTGTTGTATTCTTAATGACTGGGACAGTGTTGTTGTGTATTATAGGGACTGGGGCAGTGTTGTTGTGTATTATAGGGACTGGGGCAGTGTTGTTGTGTATTATAGGGACTGGGGCAGTGTTGTTGTGTATTATAGGGACTGGGGCAGTGTTGTTGTGTATTATAGGGACTGGGGCAGTGTTGTTGTGTATTATAGGGACTGGGGCAGTGTTGTTGTATTCTTAATGACTGGGACAGTGTTGTTGTGTATTATAGGGACTGGGGCAGTGTTGTTGTGTATCTTAGGGACTGGGACAGTGTTGTTGTGTATCTTAGGGACTGGGACAGTGTTGTTGTGTATTATAGGGACTGGGGCAGTGTTGTTGTGTATCTTAGGGACTGGGACAGTGTTGTTGTGTATTATAGGGACTGGGACAGTGTTGTTGTGTATTATAGGGACTGGGACAGTATTGTTGTGTATCGATGTATGTATATGTATATATAGAGGGAGAGAGATGCTGTATATATATAGAGAGAGATATAGGTAGAGGGAGAGAGATGCTGTATATATAGAGAGAGAGATATAGGTAGAGGGAGAGAGATGCTGTATATATAGAGAGAGAGATATAGGTAGAGGGAGAGAGATGCTGTATATATAGAGAGAGATCTAGGTAGAGGGACATAGATACTGTATTTATAGAGGGACAGAGATGCTGTATATATAGAGAGAGGAAACAGTGTTTTTCTCCTCTTACAGTGACACATGGCGTGTATTGATCTATGCTGGGTGACCATCCTCAGGGTCTGTCACGGTATAGGAGGTCTTCTATGGTAGCTCATTGTGTGTGTGTGTGTGTGTGTGTGTGTGTGTGTGTGTGTGTGTGTGTGTGTGTGTTACATCAGGGAGATCAACTTGATACGGGCTGAGAACACTGTTGCTAGGAGACTGAGCATGTTGGAGTTTCTGCCAGAACACAACAGAGACATCATTATTGATTAAAGAGACCGTTCAGATGTTGGGATTAAAGAGACCGTTCAGATGTTTGGGATTAAAGAGACTGTTCAGTTGTTGGGATTTTAAAGAGACCGTTCAGTTGTTTGGGATTAAAGAGACCGTTCAGATGTTGGGATTAAAGAAACCGTTCAGATGTTGGGATTAAAGAGACCGTTCAGTTGTTTGGGATTAAAGAGACCGTTCAGATGTTGGGATTAAAGAAACCGTTCAGATGTTGGGATTAAAGAGACCGTTCAGATGTTGGGATTAAAGAGACCGTTCAGTTGTTTGGGATTAAAGAGACCGTTCAAATGTTGGGATTAAAGAGACTGTTCAGTTGTTGGGATTTTAAAGAGACCGTTCAGTTGTTTGGGATTAAAGAGACCGTTCAGATGTTTGGGATTAAAGAGACCGTTCAGATGTTGGGATTAAAGAGACCGTTCAGTTGTTGGGATTAAAGAGACCGTTCAGTTGTTGGGATTAAAGAGACCATTCAAATGTTGGGATTAAAGAGACCGTTCAGATGTTGGGATTAAAGAGACCGTTCAGATGTTGGGATTAAAGAGACCGTTCAGATGTTGGGATTAAAGAGACCGTTCAAATGTTGGGATTAAAGAGACCGTTCAGTTGTTGGGATTAAAGAGACCGTTCAGTTGTTGGGATTAAAGAGACCGTTCAGTTGTTGGGATTAAAGAGACCGTTCAAATGTTGGGATTAAAGAGACCGTTCAAATGTTGGGATTAAAGAGACCGTTCAAATGTTGGGATTAAAGAGACCGTACAAATGTTGGGATTAAAGAGACAGTTGTAGGTTGTTGATGGTTTGGTCCCTGCTGATGGTTGAACAGGTCTCATCAACAAAAATTCTCATCAAAAAAAGTGTGAACAAATTACGATCCTGCATCCCTTCTAACTGTAATCGTTAAAATACTGAGGTTTACAGCATATACATGTACGGTAAAGCATTTAACAGGATGGTATGGGGCCAGGTCTGGAATTAAGCCAGGACATATTTACAGTAAAGCATATAGCAGGATGGTATGGGGCCAGGTCTGGAATCTAGCCAGGACATATTAACAGTAAAGCATATAGCAGGATGGTATGGGGCCAGGTCTGGAATCTAGCCAGGACATATTAACATTAAAGCATTTAGCAGGATGGTACAGGGCCAGGTCTGGAATCTAGCCAGGACATATTAACAGTAAAGCATATAGCAGGATGGTATGGGGCCAGGTCTGGAATCTAGCCAGGACATATTAACAGTAAAGCATTTAGCAGGATGGTATGGGGCCAGGTCTGGAATCTAGCCAGGACATATTAACATTAAAGCATTTAGCAGGATGGTATAGGGCCAGGTCTGGAATCTAGCCAGGACATATTAACAGTAAAGCATTTAGCAGGATGGTACAGGGCCAGGTCTGGAATTTAACCAGGACGTACAGTACCAGTCAAAAGTTTTAGAACTCCTACTCATTCAAGGGATTTTCTTTATTTTTTACTATTTTCTACATTGTAGAATAATAGTAAAGACATCAAAACTATAAAATAACACACATGG
>NC_138296.1:385000-412500 GCF_965601325.2 Salmo salar | reverse complement strand
GAGACGGGGTGTGTGTGTGTGTGTGTGTGTGTGTGTCTCTGTGTGTGTGTGTCTCTCTGTGTGTGTCTCTCTCTGTGTGTGTGTGTGTGTGTGTGTGTGTGTGTGTGTGTGTGTGTGTGTGTGTGTGTGTGTGTGTGTGTGTGTGTGTGTGTGTGTGTGTGTGTGAGAGACAGGGCAGTTCATCACCTGCTAGTTATATAATCCCCTGACGGGAACAGTGCCAATGCCGTTTCCTAGGTAACCACCGGCTGTATTCACCAGACAGTGATTTATATACGACTACATGATCGTCCTATTTCACCGACTGGCACTGTTCAAATACAATCAAACTTTATTTAACAAGCGTTTACGATACATAATACAAGGAAATAATAATATATTTAATCTGTCTGTCGTTCCGTCTGTTTCAGAGCTCCTTGGTTCTGCTAAGAGGGTTAACGTCAACTTCCAGGATACAGACGGGTGAGGATACACACACACACACACACACACACACACACACACACACACGCACGCACACACACACACACACACACACACACACACACACACACACACACACACACACACACACAGAGAGAGACATGCACACACACACACACACACACACACACACAGAGACATGCACACACACACGCACACACACACCACGCACGCACGCACACACACGCACGCACACACACACACACACAGAGACACATACACACACGCACACACACACACACCACACACACACACACACACACACCACACAAACACGCACGCACACACACACACACACACAGAGACATGCACACACACACACACACACACACACACACACACACACGCACGCACACACGCACACACACACAAACACACAGAGACATGCACACACACACACACACACATACACACACACACACACATACACACACACACGCACACACACACACACACACACACGTGCACACACACACACACATACATACATAGTTATGAAGTCATAGTAGAACTGCTTGGTTTGTTCCAGTCATGAAGTCATAGTAGAACTGCTTGTGTCTTATTTTCTCTCTCTCTCTCTCTCTCTCTCTCTCTCTCTCTCTCTCTCTCTCTCTCGTTCTGATTATGAGGATGTCCCTGATAAATCGCAAAAACCCTTTCCCTTAATAACTTAAATAATGTGTGTGTGTGTGTGTGTAGGTTTGCTCCGCTGCACCATGCTGCTCTCAGTGGGAACCTGGAGCTCATCTCTCTGCTGTTGGAGTCACAAGCCGCCGTGGACATCAGGGACCAGAAGGGTGAGACAGACACACACACACACACACACACACACACACACTCAGACACACACACACACACACACACACACACACACACACACACACACACACACACACACACACACACACACACACACACACACACACACACACACACTCTCACACACACACACACACACACACACACATCTGTTACTACTGAACACACACACACACACACTCTGCCGTCCGTAGTCTGATTCTGCATGTCCCTCCGTGGTTGCCGTAGGGATGCGTCCACTGCACTACGCGGCGTGGCAGGGGAAGGCGGAGCCTATGAAGATGCTGCTGAAGTCTGGTTCGTCGGTCAACGGCCAATCAGACGAGGGACAGATCCCTCTGCACCTATCGGCGCAGCACGGACACTACGACGTGGTGAGTCACGTTTCCTGATGTTTAGCTACGGCTACAGGAAGTGTTTCTGCTATCGAATCCTAAATATCGTCTCCTGCCATTGAGCCCTGAAGCAAGGCACTTATTAAAACCCCTTAAAGTGCTCCAGGGGCGCTGGGCTACGCTCTTCCAACCTGTGTGGGTATGTAATCTTTGTCACGGGTGTCGTAAGGAGGAGAAGCGGACCAAAATGCAGCGTGTGTGTCGTTCCACCTTTTATTTACACTGTGAAACTATGCAATACATAAATATAAACTTGAATGACAAAAACAACAAACAAACCGTGACGAAGAGGTGAAACAGACACTGACTCAAAGATGACCTCCCACAAACCCAGGTGGAGAAGAAACCCTACTTAAGTATGATCTACAATTAGAGACAACGAGGACCAGCTGCCTCTAATTGGAGATCATCCCAAACAAAAACCCCAACATAGAAATACAAAACTAGAACCTGACAACATAGAAATAGAAAACATAGAAAAACACCCCCTGTCACGCCCTGACCTACTCTACCATAGAAAATAACATCTTACTATGGTCAGGACGTGACAAGAGGGGTCGGGGGGGGGCAGGTAGCCTAGTGGTTAGAGTGGAGGGGCGGCAGGTAGCCTAGTGGTTAGAGTGGAGGGGCGGCAGGTAGCCTAGTGGTTAGAGTGTAGAGGCGGCAGGTAGCCTAGTGGTTAGAGTGGAGGGGCGGCAGGTAGCCTAGTGGTTAGAGTGGAGGGGCGGCAGGTAGCCTAGTGGTTAGAGTGGAGGGGCGGCAGGTAGCCTAGTGGTTAGAGTGGAGAGGCGGCAGGTAGCCTAGTGGTTAGAGTGGAGGGGCGGCAGGTAGCCTAGTGGTTAGAGTGGAGGGGCGGCAGGTAGCCTAGTGGTTAGAGTGGAGGGGCGGCAGGTAGCCTAGTGGTTAGAGTGGAGGGACGGCAGGTAGCCTAGTGGTTAGAGTGGAGGGGAGGCAGGTAGCCTAGTGGTTAGAGTGGAGGGACGGCAGGTAGCCTAGTGGTTAGAGTGAATAAATAAATAAGAATTTGTTCTTTAACCAACTAGTTAAATTAAAGTTTAAGCTGAAGTCTAATCTCCTTGTGTTGTTGTTGTTGTTGTTGTTGTTGTTGTTATTGTTCCCCCAGTCTGAGATGTTGCTCCAGCATCAGTCTAATCCGTGTATAGTGGACAACGCAGGAAAGACTCCTCTCGATCTGGCCTGTGAGTTCGGCAGGGTCGGGGTGAGTATCTGACTGCTTGTACTACGGTGTGTGTGTGTGTGTGTGTGTGTGTGTGTGTGTGGTTAAAACTACTAGCCTGGGCTAACAGGTTAAAACTACTAGCCTTGGACTAGCAGGCTTGGTTAAAACTACTAGCCTTGGGATAACGGGCTAGGTTAAAACGAATAGCCTTGAGCTAACGGACTTGGTTAAAACTACTAGCCTGGGCTAACAGGTTAAAACTACTAGCCTTGGGCTAGCAGACTAGGTTAAAACTAATAGCCTTGGACTAGCAGGCTAGGTTAAAACTACTAGCCTTGGGATAGCAGGCTAGGTTATAACTACTAGCCTTGGGATAGCAGGCTAGGTTAAAACTACTAGCCTTGGGCTAGCAAGCTTGGTTAAAACTACTAGCCTTGGACTAGCAGGCTAGGTTAAAACTACTAGCCTTGGGATAGCAGGCTAGGTTAAAACTACTAGCCTTGGGATAGCAGGCTAGGTTAAAACTACTAGCCTTGGGATAGCAAGCTAGGTTAATTTCCATCCATGTCCATGATTAATATGCAACTAGCACACTACCAGAAAATGTTACCTTGTGATGGCCGGTGTGTGTGTAGGTGGTCCAGCCCCTCCTCAACAGTAACGTGTGTGTGTGTGTGTGTGTGTGTGTGTGTGTGTGTGTGTGTGTGTGTGTGTGTGTGTGTGTGTGTGTGTGTGTGTGTGTGTGTGTGTGTGTGTGTGTGTGTAGGTGGTCCAGCTACTCCTCAACAGTAACGTGTGTGTGTGTGTGTGTGTGTGTGTGTGTGTGTGTGTGTGTGTGTGTGTGTGTGTGTGTGTGTGTGTGTGTGTGTGTAGGTGGTCCAGCTACTCCTCAACAGTAACATGTGTGTTGCTCTGCTGGAACTGAAACCAGGAGATTCCACTGACCCCAATGGGACCTCTCCTCTACACCTGGCAGCCAAGAACGGACACATAGACATCATCAGGTAACTCTCTCACTCTCTCACTCCTTCCTTCCTTCCTTCCTTCCTTCCTTCCTTCCTTCCTTCCTTCCTTCCTTCCTTCCTTCCTTCCTTCCTTCCTTCCTTCCTTCCTTCCTTCCTTCCTTCCTTCCTCTCTCTTTCTCTCTCTCTTCTTCCTTCCTTCCTTCCTTCCTTCCTTCCTTCCTTCCTTCCTCACTCTTTCTCTCTCTCTCTCTCTCTCCTTCCTTCCTCTCTCTCTCTCTCCTTCCTCTCTCTTTCTCTCCTTCCTTCCTCTCTTTCTCTCTCTCTCTCCTTCCTTCCTTCCTCTCTTTCTCTTTCTCTCTCCTTCCTTCCTTCCTTCCTCTCTCTCTTTCTCTTTCTCTCTTCTTCCTTCCTTCCTCTCTCTCTCTCTCCTTCCTTCCTCTCTCTTTCTCTCCTTCCTTCCTCTCTCTTTCTCTCCTTCCTTCCTCTCTCTCTCTCCTTCCTTCCTTCCTCTCTTTCTCTTTCTCTCTCTTTCTCTCCTTCCTTCCTTCCTTCCTTCCTTCCTTCCTTCCTTCCTTCCTTCCTTCCTTCCTTCCTCTCTCTCTCTCTTTCTCTCTCTCCCTCCTTCCTTCCTTCCTCTCTCTCTCTCTCTCTCTCTATATCGGTCACATCAATAAATAACCCAGCCTTATATGGTCGTACTATAATTACACTATTTACTGGGCCAGATGGTTAACCATGTTAAGGTATATTGATAGTTGGAGTTTAGTATTTATTGGGCCAGATGGTTAACCATGTTAAGGTATATTGATAGTTCTAGTTTAGTATTTATTGGGCCAGATGGTTAACCATGTTAAGGTATATTGATAGTTGGAGTTTAGTATTTATTGGGCCAGATGGTTAACCATGTTAAGGTATATTGATAGTTGGAGTTTAGTATTTACTGGGCCAGATGGTTAACCATGTTAAGGTATATTGATAGTTGGAGTTTAGTATTTATTGGGCCAGATGGTTAACCATGTTAAGGTATATTGATAGTTGGAGTTTAGTATTTATTGGGCCAGATGGTTAACCATGTTAAGGTATATTGATAGTTCTAGTTTAGTATTTATTGGGCCAGATGGTTAACCATGTTAAGGTATATTGATAGTTCTAGTTTAGTATTTATTGGGCCAGATGGTTAACCATGTTAAGGTATATTGATAGTTGGAGTTTAGTATTTATTGGGCCAGATGGTTAACCATGTTAAGGTATATTGATAGTTCTAGTTTAGTATTTACTGGGCCAGATGGTTAACCATGTTAAGGTATATTGATAGTTGGAGTTTAGTATTTATTGGGCCAGATGGTTAACCATGTTAAGGTATATTGATAGTTCTAGTTTAGTATTTACTGGGCCAGATGGTTAACCATGTTAAGGTATATTGATAGTTGGAGTTTAGTATTTATTGGGCCAGATGGTTAACCATGTTAAGGTATATTGATAGTTCTAGTTTAGTATTTATTGGGCCAGATGGTTAACCATGTTAAGGTATATTGATAGTTCTAGTTTAGTATTTATTGGGCCAGATGGTTAACCATGTTAAGGTATATTGATAGTTCTAGTTTAGTATTTATTGGGCCAGATGGTTAACCATGTTAAGGTATATTGATAGTTGGAGTTTAGTATTTATTGGGCCAGATGGTTAACCATGTTAAGGTATATTGATAGTTCTAGTTTAGTATTTATTGGGCCAGATGGTTAACCATGTTAAGGTATATTGATAGTTGGAGTTTAGTATTTATTGGGCCAGATGGTTAACCATGTTAAGGTATATTGATAGTTCTAGTTTAGTATTTATTGGGCCAGATGGTTAACCATGTTAAGGTATATTGATAGTTCTAGTTTAGTATTTATTGGGCCAGATGGTTAACCATGTTAAGGTATATTGATAGTTCTAGTTTAGTATTTATTGGGCCAGATGGTTAAGCATGTTAGGGTATATTGATAGTTGGAGTTTAGTATTTATTGGGCCAGATGGTTAACCATGTTAAGGTATATTGATAGTTCTAGTTTAGTATTTATTGGGCCAGATGGTTAAGCATGTTAAGGTATATTGATAGTTGGAGTTTAGTATTTATTGGGCCAGATGGTTAACCATGTTAAGGTATATTGATAGTTCTAGTTTAGTATTTACTGGGCCAGATGGTTAACCATGTTAAGGTATATTGATAGTTGGAGTTTAGTATTTACTGGGCCAGATGGTTAACCATGTTAAGGTATATTGATAGTTCTAGTTTAGTATTTATTGGGCCAGATGGTTAACCATGTTAAGGTATATTGATAGTTCTAGTTTAGTATTTATTGGGCCAGATGGTTAACCATGTTAAGGTATATTGATAGTTCTAGTTTAGTATTTATTGGGCCAGATGGTTAACCATGTTAAGGTATATTGATAGTTGGAGTTTAGTATTTACTGGGCCAGATGGTTAACCATGTTAAGGTATATTGATAGTTCTAGTTTAGTATTTACTGGGCCAGATGGTTAACCATGTTAAGGTATATTGATAGTTGGAGTTTAGTATTTATTGGGCCAGATGGTTAACCATGTTAAGGTATATTGATAGTTGGAGTTTAGTATTTATTGGGCCAGATGGTTAACCATGTTAAGGTATATTGATAGTTCTAGTTTAGTATTTATTGGGCCAGATGGTTAACCATGTTAAGGTATATTGATAGTTGGAGTTTAGTATTTATTGGGCCAGATGGTTAACCATGTTAAGGTATATTGATAGTTCTAGTTTAGTATTTATTGGGCCAGATGGTTAACCATGTTAAGGTATATTGATAGTTGGAGTTTAGTATTTACTGGGCCAGATGGTTAACCATGTTAAGGTATATTGATAGTTGGAGTTTAGTATTTACTGGGCCAGATGGTTAACCATGTTAAGGTATATTGATAGTTGGAGTTTAGTATTTATTGGGCCAGATGGTTAACCATGTTAAGGTATATTGATAGTTGGAGTTTAGTATTTACTGGGCCAGATGGTTAACCATGTTAAGGTATATTGATAGTTGGAGTTTAGTATTTACTGGGCCAGATGGTTAACCATGTTAAGGTATATTGATAGTTCTAGTTTAGTATTTATTGGGCCAGATGGTTAACCATGTTAAGGTATATTGATAGTTCTAGTTTAGTATTTATTGGGCCAGATGGTTAACCATGTTAAGGTATATTGATAGTTCTAGTTTAGTATTTATTGGGCCAGATGGTTAACCATGTTAAGGTATATTGATAGTTCTAGTTTAGTATTTATTGGGCCAGATGGTTAACCATGTTAAGGTATATTGATAGTTCTAGTTTAGTATTTATTGGGCCAGATGGTTAACCATGTTAAGGTATATTGATAGTTGGAGTTTAGTATTTATTGGGCCAGATGGTTAACCATGTTAAGGTATATTGATAGTTCTAGTTTAGTATTTACTGGGCCAGATGGTTAACCATGTTAAGGTATATTGATAGTTGGAGTTTAGTATTTATTGGGCCAGATGGTTAACCATGTTAAGGTATATTGATAGTTCTAGTTTAGTATTTATTGGGCCAGATGGTTAACCATGTTAAGGTATATTGATAGTTGGAGTTTAGTATTTATTGGGCCAGATGGTTAACCATGTTAAGGTATATTGATAGTTCTAGTTTAGTATTTATTGGGCCAGATGGTTAACCATGTTAAGGTATATTGATAGTTCTAGTTTAGTATTTATTGGGCCAGATGGTTAAGCATGTTAGGGTATATTGATAGTTGGAGTTTAGTATTTATTGGGCCAGATGGTTAACCATGTTAAGGTATATTGATAGTTCTAGTTTAGTATTTATTGGGCCAGATGGTTAAGCATGTTAGGGTATATTGATAGTTGGAGTTTAGTATTTATTGGGCCAGATGGTTAACCATGTTAAGGTATATTGATAGTTCTAGTTTAGTATTTACTGGGCCAGATGGTTAACCATGTTAAGGTATATTGATAGTTCTAGTTTAGTATTTACTGGGCCAGATGGTTAACCATGTTAAGGTATATTGATAGTTGGAGTTTAGTATTTACTGGGCCAGATGGTTAACCATGTTAAGGTATATTGATAGTTCTAGTTTAGTATTTATTGGGCCAGATGGTTAACCATGTTAAGGTATATTGATAGTTCTAGTTTAGTATTTATTGGGCCAGATGGTTAACCATGTTAAGGTATATTGATAGTTCTAGTTTAGTATTTATTGGGCCAGATGGTTAACCATGTTAAGGTATATTGATAGTTGGAGTTTAGTATTTATTGGGCCAGATGGTTAACCATGTTAAGGTATATTGATAGTTGGAGTTTAGTATTTACTGGGCCAGATGGTTAACCATGTTAAGGTATATTGATAGTTCTAGTTTAGTATTTATTGGGCCAGATGGTTAACCATGTTAAGGTATATTGATAGTTCTAGTTTAGTATTTATTGGGCCAGATGGTTAACCATGTTAAGGTATATTGATAGTTGGAGTTTAGTATTTATTGGGCCAGATGGTTAACCATGTTAAGGTATATTGATAGTTGGAGTTTAGTATTTATTGGGCCAGATGGTTAACCATGTTAAGGTATATTGATAGTTGGAGTTTAGTATTTATTGGGCCAGATGGTTAACCATGTTAAGGTATATTGATAGTTGGAGTTTAGTATTTATTGGGCCAGATGGTTAACCATGTTAAGGTATATTGATAGTTGGAGTTTAGTATTTATTGGGCCAGATGGTTAACCATGTTAAGGTATATTGATAGTTCTAGTTTAGTATTTATTGGGCCAGATGGTTAACCATGTTAAGGTATATTGATAGTTCTAGTTTAGTATTTACTGGGCCAGATGGTTAACCATGTTAAGGTATATTGATAGTTGGAGTTTAGTATTTATTGGGCCAGATGGTTAACCATGTTAAGGTATATTGATAGTTCTAGTTTAGTATTTATTGGGCCAGATGGTTAACCATGTTAAGGTATATTGATAGTTGGAGTTTAGTATTTATTGGGCCAGATGGCAAATGAAATGTGTTTCAGTTTGTGGCTGCGTGGTAATTATTTTTGTGTTTGGACAAATGTGCTCAAATCTGTCATGATGAACATATTTGAGCCAAATAAATGTATAAAACAATTATTTAAAAAAAAATCTGTGTGTTGTGTTGTGTTGTGTTTGTGTATGTTGTGTGTGTGTGTGTGTGTGTGTGTGTGTGTGTATGTTGTGTGTGTGTTGTGTGTGTGTGTGTATGTTGTGTGTGTGTATGTTGTGTGTGTGTGTGTATATGTTGTGTGTGTGTGTGTGTGTGTGTGTGTGTGTGTGTGTGTGTGTGTGTTGTGTGTGTGTGTGTGTGTGTGTGTGTGTGTGTGTGTGTGTGTGTGTGTGTGTGTGTGTGTGTGTGTGTGTGTGTGTGTGTGTGTGTTGTTGTCCCCAGGCTGTTGATCCAGTCTGGCATAGACATCAACAGACAGACCAAGGCTGGCACGGCCCTGCATGAAGCAGCTCTCTGTGGGAAGACTGAGGCTGTTCGCCTCCTGCTGGATGTAAGAGGAACTACAACTAACCCTTAATCATTAACCCCTGACCCCTTAGCCCTGACCCCTAATCCCTGACCCCTAATCCCTGACCCCTAATCCCTGCATGAGGCAGAGCTCTGTGGGAAGGCATGAGGGCTGTACGCCCCCTGCTGGATGTAAGAGGAATTACAACTCATACAAGATCGTTCCCTTAGCAGGCAGCAGTCCAACACTAACTAACCCGATGTGACCTTGATTCGTTCCCTTAGCAGGCAGCAGTCCAACACTAACTAACCCGATGTGACCTTGATTCGTTCCCTTGGCAGGCAGCAGTCCAACACTAACTAACCCGATGTGGCCTTAATTCGTTCCCTTAGCAGGCAGCAGTCCAACACTAACTAACCCGATGTGGCATTGATTCGTTCCCTTAGCAGGCTGCAGTCCAACACTAACTAACCCGATGTGGCCTTGATTCGTTCCCTTTCTCAGAATGAACTCTCTTTTAAACACCTCAACAGTTCAGCCTCACTTCTGCCTTATTTCTGTAAATGTGACACTAATGCAGGGTTATAACCAGGGTAGAGGGCACTAGTGCAGGGTTATAACCAGGGTAGAGGGATCTAGTGCAGGGTTATAACCAGGGTAGAGGGCACTAGTGCAGGGTTATAACCAGGGTAGGGGAACTAGTGCAGGGTTATAACCAGGGTAGAGGGCACTAGTGCAGGGTTATAACCAGGGTAGAGAGCACTAGTGCAGGGTTATAACCAGGGTAGGGGCCCTAGTGCAGGGTTATAACCAGGGTAGAGGAAATAGTGCAGGGTTATAACCAGGGTAGGGGAACTAGTGCAGGGTTATAACCAGGGTAGGGGCACTGGTGCAGGGTTATAACCAGGGTAGAGGGCACTAGTGCAGGGTTATAACCAGGGTAGGGGAACTAGTGCAGGGTTATAACCAGGGTAGGGGGACTAGTGCAGGGTTATAACCAGGGTAGAGGAAATAGTGCAGGGTTATAACCAGGGTAGAGGTACTAGTGCAGGGTTATAACCAGGGTAGGGATACTAGTGCAGGGTTATAACCAGGGTAGAGGGCTCTAGTGCAGGGTTATAACCAGGGTAGAGGCACTAGTGCAGGGTTATAACCAGGGTAGAGGTACTAGTGCAGGGTTATAACCAGGGTAGAGCCACTAGTGCAGGGTTATAACCAGGGTAGAGGGACTAGTGAAGGGTTATAACCAGGGTAGAGGGACTTGTGAAGGGTTATAACCAGGGTAGAGGCACTAGTGAAGGGTTATAACCAGGGTAGGGGGACTAGTGCAGGGTTATAACCAGGGTAGAGGGCTCTAGTGCGGGGTTATAACCAGGGTAGAGGGCTCTAGTGCAGGGTTATAACCAGGGTAGAGGGCTCTAGTGCAGGGTTATAACCAGGGTAGAGGGACTTGTGAAGGGTTATAACCAGGGTAGAGGCACTAGTGAAGGGTTATAACCAGGGTAGAGGGACTTGTGAAGGGTTATAACCAGGGTAGAGGCACTAGTGAAGGGTTATAACCAGGGTAGGGGAACTAGTGCAGGGTTATAACCAGGGTAGAGGGACTAGTGAAGTGTTATAACCAGGGTAGGGGTACTAGTGCAGGTTTATAACCAGGGTAGAGGAACTAGTGCAGGGTTATAACCAGGGTAGAGGGCACTAGTGCAGGGTTATAACCAGGGTAGAGGGTACTAGTGCAGGGTTATAACCAGGGTACGGGCACTAGTGCAGGGTTATAACCAGGGTAGAGGCACGAGTGAAGGGTTATAACCAGGGTAGGGGCACTAGTGCAGGTTTATAACCAGGGTAGAGGGCACTAGTGCAGGGTTATAACCAGGGTAGGGAAACTAGTGCAGGGTTATAACCAGGGTAGAGGGCACTAGTGCAGGGTTATAACCAGGGTAGAGGTACTAGTACAGGGTTATAACCAGGGTAGAGCCACTAGTGCAGGGTTATAACCAGGGTAGAGGGCTCTAGTGCGGGGTTATAACCAGGGTAGAGGGCACTAGTGCAGGGTTATAACCAGGGTAGAGGGCTCTAGTGCGGGGTTATAACCAGGGTAGAGGGCTCTAGTGCAGGGTTATAACCAGGGTAGAGGGCACTAGTGCAGGGTTATAACCAGGGTAGAGGTTACTAGTGCAGGGTTATAACCAGGGTAGGGGCACTAGTGCAGAGTTATAACCAGGGTAGAGGGACTAGTGAAGGGTTATAACCAGGGTAGAGGCACTAGTGCAGGGTTATAACCAGGGTAGTCGACCGTTCCATTTAAATTTCGGTCGATTCAGAAAGTATACCAAATTTAATCCCACGTTGAAAACAATAGGGAACTGCAGTGTACTTCCTGAATCGACTGTAATTGACGTGTAATTGATCCCGACCCTGGTCGTTATAGAAGCCGTAACCCTGAGCCTTGACTTCCTGTGCAGGGTTATAACCAGGGTAGGTGGTCGTTATGGAAGCCGTAACCCTGAGCCTTGTCCCTACAGAGTGGAATCAACACAGTGTACTTCCTGTGCAGGGTTATAACCAGGGTAGGTGGTGGTTATAGAAGCCGTAACCCTGAGCCTTGTCCCTACAGAGTGGAATCAACACAGTGTACTTCCTGTGCAGGGTTATAACCAGGGTAGGTGGTGGTTATAGAAGCCGTAACCCTGAGCCGTGTCCCTACAGAGTGGAATCAACACAGTGTACTTCCTGTGCAGGGTTATAACCAGGGTAGGTGGTGGTTATAGAAGCCGTAACGCTGAGCCGTGTCCCTACAGAGTGGAATCAACACAGTGTACTTCCTGTGCAGGGTTATAACCAGGGTAGGTGGTGGTTATAGAAGCCGTAACGCTGAGCCTTGTCCCTACAGAGTGGAATCAACGCAGCGGTGAGAAACACCTACAGCCAAACAGCCCTGGATATCGTTTACCAGTTCTCTGCTTCACAGGCCAGCCGGGAGATCAAACAGCTACTCAGAGGTACAGGGGGGGATGTGTGTGTGTGTGTGTGTTTCTGTGTGTGTTTCTGTGTGTGTGTGTGTGTTTCTGTGTGTGTGTGTGTGTGTGTTTCTGTGTGTCTGTGTGTGTGTCTGTGTGTGTGTGTGTGTGTGTGTGTGTGTGGTGTGTGTGTGTGTGTGTGTGTGTTTCAAATTTCAAATAAAATAAAATTTATTTTTATATAGCCCTTCGTACATCAGCTGATATTCTCAAAGTGCTGTACAGAAACCCAGCCTAAAACCCCAAACAGCAAGCAAAGCATGTGAAAGAAGCACGGTGGCTAGGAAAAACTCCCTAGGAAAAACTCCCTAGAAAGGCCAAAAACCTAGGAAGAAACCTAGAGAGGAACCAGGCTATGAGGGGTGGCCAGTCCTCTTCTGGCTGTGCAGGGTGGATATTATAACAGAACATGGTCAAAATGTTAAAATGTTAAAATGTTCATAAATGACCAGCATGGTCAAATAATAATAATCATAGTAGTTGTCGAGGGTGCAACAAGCACGTCCGGTGAACAGGTCAGGGTTCCATAGCCGCAGGCAGAACAGTTGAAACTGGAGCAGCAGCACGGCCAGGTGGACTGGGGACAGCAAGGAGTCATCATACCAGGTAGTCCTGAGGCATGGTCCTAGGGCTCAGGTCCTCCGAGAGAAAGACAGAAAGAGAGAAAGAGAGAATTAGAGAGAGCATATTTAAATACACACAGGACACCGGATAAGACAAGAGAAATACTCCAGATGTAACAGACTGACCCTAGCCCCCCGACACATAAACTACTGCAGCATAAATACTGGAGGCTGAGACAGGAGGGATCAGAAGACACTGTGGCCCCATCCGATGATACCCCCGGACAGGGCCAAACAGGCAGGATATAACCCCACCCACTTTGCCAAAGCACAGCCCCCACACCACTAGAGGGATGTCTCCAACCACCAACTTACCGTCCTAAGACAAGGCCGAGTATAGCCCACAACGATCTCCGCCATGGCACAACCCAAGGGGGGGGCGCCAACCCAGACAGGAAGACCACGTCAGTGACTCAACCCACTCAAGTGACGCACCCCTCCCATGGACGGCATGGAAGAACACCAATAAGCCAGTGACTCAGCCCCTGTAATAGGGTTAGAGGCAGAGAATCCCAGTGGAAAGAGGGGAACCGGCAAGGCAGAGACAGCAAGGGCGGTTCGTTGCTCCAGCCTTTCCGTTCACCTTCACACTCCTGGGCCAGACTATACTTAATCATAGGACCTACTGAAGAGATAAGTCTTCAGTAAAGACTTAAAGGTTGAGACTGAGTCTGCGTCTCTCACATTGGTAGGCAGACCATTCCATAAAAATGGAGCTCTATAGGAGAAAGCCCTACCTCCAGCCGTTTGCTTAGAAATTCTAGGGACAATTAGGAGGCCTGCGTCTTGTGACCGTAGCGTACGTGTAGGTATGTACGGCAGGACCAAATCGGAAAGATAGGTAGGAGCAAGCCCATGTAATGCTTTGTAGGTTAGCAGTAAAACCTTGAAATCAGCCCTCGCCTTAACAGGAAGCCAGTGTAGGGAGGCTAGCACTGGAGTAATATGATCAAATTTTTTGGTTCTAGTCAGGATTCAAGCAGCCGTATTTAGCACTAACTGAAGTTTATTTAGTGCTTTATCCGGGTAGCCGGAAAGTAGAGCATTGCAGTAGTCCAGCCTAGAAGTAACAAAAGCATGGATACATTTTTCTGCGTCATTTTTGGACAGAAAATTTCTGATTTTTGCAATGTTACGTAGATGGAAAAAAGCTGTCCTTGAAACAGTCTTGATATGTTCTTCAAAAGAGAGATCAGGGTCCAGAGTAACGCCGAGGTCCTTCACAGTTTTATTTGAGACGACTGTACAGCCATCAAGATTCATTGTCAGATTCAACAGAAGATCTCTTTGTTTCTTGGGACCTAGAACAAGCATCTCTGTTTTGTCCGAGTTTAAAAGTAGAAAGTTTGCAGCCATCCACTTCTTTATGTCTGAAACACAGGCTTCTAGCGAGGGCAATTCTGGGGCTTCACCATGTTTCATTGAAATGTACAGCTGTGTGTCGTCCGCATAGCAGTGAAATTTAACATTATGTTTTCGAATGACATCCCCAAGAGGTAAAATATATAGTGAAAACAATAGTGGTCCTAAAACGGAACCTTGAGGAACACCGAAATTTACAATTGATTTGTCAGAGGACAAACCATTCACAGAGATTAGATATCTTTCCGACAGATAAGATCTATGTGTGTGTGTGTGTGTGTGTGTGTGTGTGCATGCCTGAGTGTCCCTGTGTGTGTGTGTGTGTGTGTGTGTGTGCGCGGTGTGGTGTGTGTGTGTGTGTGTGTGTGTGTGTGTGTAAGTGCGGTGTGTGTGTGCGTGTAAGTGCGGTGTGTGTAAGTGCAGTGTGTGTGTGTGTGTGTGCCTGTGTGTGTGTGTGTGTAAGTTCGGGGTGTATGTGTGTATATGTGTGTGTGTGTGTGTGTGTGTGTGTGTGTGTGTGTGTGTGTGTGTGTGTGTGTGTGTGTGTGTGTGTGTGTGTGTGTGTGTGTGTGTGTGTGTGTGTGTGTTGTCTCCCCAGAGATATTAAAGCAGCATGTCTCTCTCAGATGCCTCAGCAGCCCTCCAGGTCAGGGCCTTAAAGGATTACTGCAACAACTACGACCTGACCAGCCTCAACATCAAGGCTGGAGACGTCATCACGGTAGACACACACACACACACACACACACACACACACACACACACACACACACACACACACACACACACACACACACACACACACACACACACACACACACGGCCCTGAGTCAGAGTGTACAGGAGATAACAGGAACAGGTAGAGAAGGATAGATACAGAAGATAAGAGGTACAGTTAGAGAAGGATATATACAGGGGATAACAGGAACAGGTAGAGAAGGATAGATACAGGAGATAAGAGGTACAGTTAGAGAAGGATATATACAGGGGATAACAGGAACAGGTAGAGAAGGATAGATACAGGAGATAAGAGGTACAGTTAGAGAAGGATATATACAGGGGATAACAGGAACAGGTAGAGAAGGATAGATACAGGAGATAACAGGAACAGTTAGAGAAGGATAGAGGATAGATACAGAAGATAACAGGAACAATTAGAGAAGGATAGATACAGGAACAGAGTGGATAACAGGAACAGTTAGAGAAGGATAGAGGATAGATACAGGAGATAACAGGAACAATTATCTCTGTTTATTCTATTCTACTGTTCTCTGTTTATTCTATTCTACTGTTCTCTGTTCATTCTATTCTGCTGTTCTCTGTTTATTCTATTCTACTCTGCTATGTTGAATGTATTACTTGTTCTCTCTGGCAGGTTCTCGAGCAGCATGTTGATGGGCGCTGGAAGGGCTGTATCCATGACAACCGTACAGGAAATGACCGCGTGGGCTACTTCCCTTCTACGATAGTGGAGGTCATCAACAAGAGAACAGGTGAGTATTTGTGTCTGTGTGTGTGCGGGTTCTTTTGTATTCTCGGGAATTATCCTTTAACCTGCGGTACAGCCCTGTTAGAGTCCTTTAACCTGCGGTACAGCCCTGTTAGAGTCCTTTAACCTGCGGTACAGCCCCGTTAGAGTCCTTTAACCTGCGGTACAGCCCTGTTAGAGTCCTTTAACCTGCGGTACAGCCCCGTTAGAGTCCTTTAACCTGCGGTACAGCCCTGTTAGAGTCCTTTAACCTGCGGTACAGCCCTGTTAGAGTCCTTTAACCTGCGGTACAGCCCTGTTAGAGTCCTTTAACCTGCGGTACAGCCCTGTTAGAGTCCTTTAACCTGCGGTACAGCCCTGTTAACCTGCGGTACAGCCCTGTTAGAGTCCTTTAACCTGCAGTACAGCCCTGTTAGAGTCCTTTAACCTGCAGTACAGCCCTGTTAGAGTCCTTTAACCTGCGGTACAGCCCTGTTAGAGTCCTTTAACCTGCGGTACAGCCCTGTTAGAGTCCTTTAACCTGCGGTACAGCCCCGTTAGAGTCCTTTAACCTGCGGTACAGCCCTGTTAGAGTCCTTTAACCTGCGGTACAGCCCCGTTAGAGTCCTTTAACCTGCGGTACAGCCCCGTTAGAGTCCTTTAACCTGCGGTACAGCCCTGTTAGAGTCCTTTAACCTGCGGTACAGCCCTGTTAGAGTCCTTTAACCTGCGGTAAAGCCCTGTTAGAGTCCTTTAACCTGAGGTACAGCCCCGTTAGAGTCCTTTAACCTGCGGTACGGCCCCGTTAGAGTCCTTTAACCTGCGGTACGGCCCCGTTAGAGTCCTTTAACCTGCGGTACGGCCCCGTTAGAGTCCTTTAACCTGCGGTACGGCCCCGTTAGAGTCCTTTAACCTGCGGTACGGCCCCGTTAGAGTCCTTTAACCTGCGGTACGGCCCCGTTAGAGTCCTTTAACCTGCGGTACGGCCCCGTTAGAGTCCTTTAACCTGCGGTACGGCCCCGTTAGAGTCCTTTAACCTGCGGTACGGCCCCGTTAGAGTCCTTTAACCTGCGGTACGGCCCCGTTAGAGTCCTTTAACCTGCGGTACAGCCCTGTTAGAGTCCTTTAACCTGCGGTACAGCCCCGTTAGAGTCCTTTAACCTGCGGTACAGCCCTGTTAGAGTCCTTTAACCTGCGGTACAGCCCTGTTAGAGTCCTTTAACCTGCGGTACAGCCCTGTTAGAGTCATTTAACCTGCGGTACAGCCCTGTTAGAGTCCTTTAACCTGCGGTACAGCCCTGTTAGAGTCCTTTAACCTGCGGTACAGCCCTGTTAGAGTCCTTTAACCTGCGGTACAGCCCTGTTAGAGTCCTTTAACCTGCGGTACAGCCCTGTTAGAGTCCTTTAACCTGCGGTACAGCCCCGTTAGAGTCCTTTAACCTGCGGTACAGCCCCGTTAGAGTCCTTTAACCTGCGGTACAGCCCCGTTAGAGTCCTTTAACCTGCGGTACAGCCCCGTTAGAGTCCTTTAACCTGCGGTACAGCCCCGTTAGAGTCCTTTAACCTGCGGTACAGCCCCGTTAGAGTCCTTTAACCTGCGGTACAGCCCCGTTAGAGTCCTTTAACCTGCGGTACAGCCCCGTTAGAGTCCTTTAACCTGCGGTACAGCCCCGTTAGAGTCCTTTAACCTGCGGTACAGCCCAGTTAGAGTCCTTTAACCTGCGGTACAGCCCCGTTAGAGTCCTTTAACCTGCGGTACAGCCCGAGGCGGGTGGTAGAGTCCTTTAACCTGCGGTACAGCCCCGTTAGAGTCCTTTAACCTGCGGTACAGCCCCGTTAGAGTCCTTTAACCTGCGGCGGGTAGGCAGCGGCGGCCGTTAGAGTCCTTTAACCTGCGGTACGGCCCCGTTAGAGTCCTTTAACCTGCGGTACGGCCCCGTTAGAGTCCTTTAACCTGCGGTACGGCCCCGTTAGAGTCCTTTAACCTGCGGTACGGCCCCGTTAGAGTCCTTTAACCTGCGGTACGGCCCCGTTAGAGTCCTTTAACCTGCGGTACGGCCCCGTTAGAGTCCTTTAACCTGCGGTACGGCCCCGTTAGAGTCCTTTAACCTGCGGTACGGCCCCGTTAGAGTCCTTTAACCTGCGGTACGGCCCCGTTAGAGTCCTTTAACCTGCGGTACGGCCCCGTTAGAGTCCTTTAACCTGCGGTACGGCCCCGTTAGAGTCCTTTAACCTGCTGTACGGCCCCGTTAGAGTCCTTTAACCTGCTGTACGGCCCCGTTAGAGTCCTTTAACCTGCGGTACGGCCCCGTTAGAGTCCTTTAACCTGCGGTACGGCCCCGTTAGAGTCCTTTAACCTGCGGTACGGCCCCGTTAGAGTCCTTTAACCTGCGGTACGGCCCCGTTAGAGTCCTTTAACCTGCGGTACGGCCCCGTTAGAGTCCTTTAACCTGCGGTACAGCCCCGTTAGAGTCCTTTAACCTGCGGTACAGCCCCGTTAGAGTCCTTTAACCTGCTGTACAGCCCCGTTAGAGTCCTTTAACCTGCGGTACAGCCCCGTTAGAGTCCTTTAACCTGCGGTACAGCCCCGTTAGAGTCCTTTAACCTGCGGTACAGCCCCGTTAGAGTCCTTTAACCTGCGGTACAGCCCCGTTAGAGTCCTTTAACCTGCGGTACAGCCCCGTTAGAGTCCTTTAACCTGCAGTACAGCCCCGTTAGAGTCCTTTAACCTGCGGTACAGCCCTGTTAGAGTACTTTAACCTGCAGTACAGCCCTGTTAGAGTCCTTTAACCTTCTGTACAGCCCAGTTAGAGTCCTTTAACCTGCGGTACAGCCCTGTTAGAGTCCTTTAACCTGCGGTACAGCCCTGTTAGAGTCCTTTAACCTGAAAATACAGCCCTGTTAGAGTCCTTTAACCTGCAGTACAGCCCTGTTAGAGTCCTTTAACCTGCGGTACAGCCCTGTTAGAGTCCTTTAACCTGCGGTACAGCCCTGTTAGAGTCCTTTAACCTGCGGTACAGCCCCGTTAGAGTCCTTTAACCTGCGGTACAGCCCCGTTAGAGTCCTTTAACCTGCGGTACAGCCCCGTTAGAGTCCTTTAACCTGCGGTACAGCCCCGTTAGAGTCCTTTAACCTGCGGTACAGCCCCGTTAGAGTCCTTTAACCTGCGGTACAGCCCCGTTAGAGTCCTTTAACCTGCGGTACAGCCCCGTTAGAGTCCTTTAACCTGCAGTACAGCCCCGTTAGAGTCCTTTAACCTGCAGTACAGCCCCGTTAGAGTCCTTTAACCTTCTGTACGGCCCTGTTAGAGTCCTTTAACCTGCGGTACGGCCCCGTTAGAGTCCTTTAACCTGCGGTACAGCCCCGTTAGAGTCCTTTAACCTGCGGTACAGCCCCGTTAGTGTCCTTTAACCTGCGATACAGCCCCGTTAGAGTCCTTTAACCTGCGGTACAGCCCCGTTAGTGTCCTTTAACCTGCGGTACAGCCCCGTTAGAGTCCTTTAACCTGCGGTACAGCCCTGTTAGAGTCCTTTAACCTGCGGTACAGCCCTGTTAGAGTCCTTTAACCTGCGGTACAGCCCTGTTAGAGTCCTTTAACCTGCGGTACAGCCCTGTTAGAGTCCTTTAACCTGTGGTACAGCCCTGTTAGAGTCCTTTAACCTGCTGTACAGCCCTGTTAGAGTCCTTTAACCTGCGGTACAGCCCTGTTAGAGTCCTTTAACCTGCGGTACAGCCCCGTTAGAGTCCTTTAACCTGCGGGTACAGCCCCGTTAGAGTCCTTTAACCTGCGGTTCAGCCCTGTTAGAGTCCTTTAACCTGCGGTACAGCCCCGTTAGAGTCCTTTAACCTGCAGTACAGCCCTGTTAGAGTCCTTTAACCTGCTGTACAGCCCTGTTAGAGTCCTTTAACCTGTGGTACATTCCTGTTAGAGTCCTTTAACCTGCGGTACAGCCCTGTTAGAGTCCTTTAACCTGCGGTACAGCCCTGTTAGAGTCCTTTAACCTGCGGTACAGCCCTGTTAGAGTCCTTTAACCTGCGGTACAGCCCTGTTAGAGTCCTTTAACCTGCGGTACAGCCCTGTTAGAGTCCTTTAACCTGCGGTACAGCCCTGTTAGAGTCCTTTAACCTGCGGTACAGCCCTGTTAGAGTCCATTAACCTGCTGTACAGCCCTGTTAGAGTCCTTTAACCTGCACTACAGCCCTGTTAGAGTCCTTTAACCTGCGGTACAGCCCCGTTAGAGTCCTTTAACCTGCAGTACAGCCCTGTTAGAGTCCTTTAACCTGCGGTACAGCCCTGTTAGAGTCCTTTAACCTGCACTACAGCAGCGTGTGTGTCAGTGTTAGAGGGGATAGAGAGATGTTTCCTGCCTGTTGGGAGGGTCTCCAACTCAGCATGCCCAGACTGGGGCGGAGGGGAGGAGGGAGAGAGAGAGAGAGAGAGAGAGAGAGAGAGAGAGAGAGAGGAGAGAGAAGCCTTGCCCGTCTGCAGCAGAAGGGCTACATAGCTAACCCTTTACTTACCCTAATTTTCCTAACCTTAATCTAATTATCCTAACCTGAACCTAATTATCCTAACCTGCTGCATACGCTCTTCTTACCTTCACCAAATTATCCTAACCTGAACCAAATTATCCTAACCTGAACTTAATTATCCTAACCTGAACCTAATTATCCTAACCTTAACCTAATTATCCTAACCTGAACCTAATTATCCTAACCTGAACCTAATTATCCTAACCTTAACCTAATTATCCTAAACTTAACCTAATTATCCTAACCTCAACCTAATTATCCTAACCTTAACCTAATTATCCTGAACTTAACCTAATTATCCTAACCTTAACCTAATTATCCTAACCTGAACCTAATTATCCTAACCTGAACCTAATTATTCTAACCTGGACCTAATTATCCTAACCTGAACCTAATTATTCTAACCTGGACCTAATTATCCTAACCTGAACCTAATAATCCTAACCTTAACCAGTGGAGGCTGCTGATTGGACAACGGTTCATTATAATGGCTGGAACTGAGATAAAATGGAATGGAATCGAACCCCCTGGACACCATATGTTGGATGTATTTGCTACCGTTCCACTGATCCAGCTCCAGTCATTACCCTGAGCCCCTTCCTCCCCAATTAAGGTGCCACCAACCTCCTGTGCCTGACCTCCATCTAATGAAAAAGGAAAATCAGCCTGCTAGTCTACTGCTGACTGGACCATGTGACTAGGTGCTGTTCCTCGACTGAACCAGTAGAGGGAGCACTGAGTTCAATACAGGAAGAGTGACTGAGTCTATAACAGCTCTATCTATCTACCAGCTGCACTGAGTTCAATACAGGAAGGGAGGAGTCTATAACAGCTCTATCTATCTACCAGTTCAATACAGGAAGGGAGGAGTCTATAACAGCTCTATCTATCTACCAGCTCAATACAGGAAGGGAGGAGTCTATAACAGCTCTATCTATCTACCAGCTCAATACAGGAAGGGAGGAGTCTATAACAGCTCTATCTATCTACCAGCTCAATACAGGAAGAGTGACTGAGTCTATAACAGCTCTATCTATCTACCAGCTCAATACAGGAAGGGAGGAGTCTATAACAGCTCTATCTACCTACCAGCTGCACTGAGTTCAATACAGGAAGGGAGGAGTCTATAACAGCTCTATCTATCTACCAGCTCAATACAGGAAGAGTGACTGAGTCTATAACAGCTCTATCTATCTACCAGCTCAATACAGGAAGGGTGACTGAGTCCAATACAGCTCTATCTACCTACCAGCTCAATACAGGAAGGGTGACTGAGTCTATAACAGCTCTATCTATCTACCAGCTCAATACAGGAAGGGTGACTGAGTCTATAACAGCTCTATCTATCTACCAGCTCAATACAGGAAGGGAGGAGTCTATAAGAGCTCTATCTATCTACGAGTTCAATACAGGAAGGGTGACTGAGTCCAATACAGCTCTATCTATCTACCAGCTCAATACAGGAAGGGTGACTGAGTCTATAACAGCTCTATCTATCTACCAGCTCAATACAGGAAGGGAGGAGTCTATTGCAGCTCTATCTATCTACCAGCTCAATACAGGAAGGGTGACTGAGTCTATAACAGCTCTATCTATCTACCAGCTCAATACAGGAAGGGTGACTGAGTCCAATACAGCTCTATCTATCTACCAGCTCAATACAGGAAGAGTGACTGAGTCTATAACAGCTCTAGCTATCTACCAGCTCAATACAGGAAGGGTGACTGAGTCTATAACAGCTCTATCTATCTACCAGCTCAATACAGGAAGGGTGACTGAGTCCAATACAGCTCTATCTATCTACCAGCTCAATACAGGAAGGGAGGAGTCTATAACAGCTCTATCTATCTACCAGCTGCACTGAGTTCAATACAGGAAGGGAGGAGTCTATAACAGCTCTATCTATCTACCAGCTCAATACAGGAAGGGTGACTGAGTCCAATACAGCTCTATCTATCTACCAGCTCAATACAGGAAGGGAGGAGTCTATAACAGCTCTATCTATCTACCAGCTGCACTGAGTTCAATACAGGAAGGGAGGAGTCTATAACAGCTCTATCTATCTACCAGCTCAATACAGGAAGGGTGACTGAGTCCAATACAGCTCTATCTATCTACCAGCTTGTAGTTGTAGGTATCAGTCCATCTCCAGGTCACCAGAGTGTAGAGCGTCGGTGATGTAGGTGTAGAGACAGTCTGTATCGTGGAGGTTTATGGAGTTTACCGTAAACGACCTCCTGACCTCTAGAGGGCGTCGCCACGCTGTTCATCCATACATCAGGTCAGAGCTACACACCATCTAACCTACCTGGCGGTGTCATATCTATACCTGGTGGTGTCATATCTACACCTGGTGGTGTCATATCTATATCTAGTGGTGTCATATCTATACCTAGTGATGTCATATCTATACCTGGTGGTGTCATATCTATACCTGGTGGTGTCATATCTATACCTAGTGGTGTCATATCTATACCTGGTGGTGTCATACCTAGTGGTGTCATACCTAGTGGTGTCATATCTAGTGGTGTCATATCTATACCTAGTGGTGTCATATCTATACCTAGTGGTGTCATATCTATACCTAGTGGTGTCATATCTAGTGGTGTCATATCTACACCTGGTGGTGTCATATCGAGTGGTGTCATTTCTACACCTGGTGGTGTCATATCTATATCTAGTGGTGTCATATCTATACCTAGTGGTGTCATATCTAGTGGTGTCATATCTATATCTAGTGGTGTCATATCTAGTGGTGTCATATCTACACCTAGTGGTGTCATATCTATCCCTAGTGGTGTTATATCTAGTGGTGTCATATCTATATCTAGTGGTGTCATATCTATATCTAGTGGTGTCATATCTATACCTAGTGGTGTCATATCTATACCTAGTGGTGTCATATCTATACCTAGTGGTGTCATATCTATACCCAGTGGTGTCATATCTATATCTAGTGGTGTCATATCTATATCTAGTGGTGTCATACCTAGTGGTGTCATATCTATACCTAGTGGTGTCATATCTATACCTAGTGGTGTCATATCTATACCTAGTGGTGTCATATCTATACCCAGTGGTGTCATATCTATACCCAGTGGTGTCATATCTATATCTAGTGGTGTCATATCTAGTGGTGTCATATCTATATCTAGTGGTGTCATATATAGTGGTGTCATATCTATATCTAGTGGTGTCATATCTATACCTAGTGGTGTCATATCTATATCTAGTGGTGTCATACCTAGTGGTGTCATATCTATACCTAGTGGTGTCATATCTATACCTAGTGGTGTCATATCTATACCTAGTGGTGTCATATCTATACCCAGTGGTGTCATATCTATACCCAGTGGTGTCATATCTATATCTAGTGGTGTCATATCTAGTGGTGTCATATCTATACCTAGTGGTGTCATATCTAGTGGTGTCATATCTATCCCTAGTGGTGTCATATCTATACCCAGTGGTGTCATATCCAGTGGTGTCATATCTATACCCAGTGGTGTCATATCTATACCTAGTGGTGTCATATCTAGTGGTGTTATATCTATCCCTAGTGGTGTCATATCTATCCCTAGTGGTGTCATATCTATCTCTAGTGGTGTCATATCTATATCTAGTGGTGTCATATCTAGTGGTGTCATATCTACACCTAGTGGTGTCATATCTATCCCTAGTGGTGTTATATCTAGTGGTGTCATATCTATATCTAGTGGTGTCATATAATATCTAGTGGTGTCATATCTATACCTAGTGGTGTCATATCTATACCTAGTGGTGTCATATCTATACCCAGTGGTGTCATATCTATACCCAGTGGTGTCATATCTATATCTAGTGGTGTCATATCTATATCTAGTGGTGTCATATCTATATCTAGTGGTGTCATACCTAGTGGTGTCATATCTATACCTAGTGGTGTCATATCTATACCTAGTGGTGTCATATCTATACCTAGTGGTGTCATATCTATACCCAGTGGTGTCATATCTATACCCAGTGGTGTCATATCTATATCTAGTGGTGTCATATCTAGTGGTGTCATATCTATATCTAGTGGTGTCATATCTAGTGGTGTCATATCTATATCTAGTGGTGTCATATCTATACCTAGTGGTGTCATATCTATATCTAGTGGTGTCATACCTAGTGGTGTCATATCTATACCTAGTGGTGTCATATCTATACCTAGTGGTGTCATATCTATACCTAGTGGTGTCATATCTATACCCAGTGGTGTCATATCTATATCTAGTGGTGTCATATCTAGTGGTGTCATATCTATACCTAGTGGTGTCATATCTAGTGGTGTCATATCTATCCCTAGTGGTGTCATATCTATACCCAGTGGTGTCATATCCAGTGGTGTCATATCTATACCCAGTGGTGTCATATCTATACCTAGTGGTGTCATATCTAGTGGTGTCATATCTATCCCTAGTGGTGTCATATCTATCCCTAGTGGTGTCATATCTATCTCTAGTGGTGTCATATCTATATCTAGTGGTGTCATATCTAGTGGTGTCATATCTACACCTAGTGGTGTCATATCTATCCCTAGTGGTGTCATATATATATATCTAGTGGTGTCATATCTACACCTAGTGGTGTCATATCTACACCTAGTGGTGTTATATCTATACCTAGTGGTGTCATATCTATACCTAGTGGTGTCATATCTAGTGGTGTCATATCTACACCTGGTGGTGTCATATCTAGTGGTGTCATATCTACACCTGGTGGTGTCATATCTATATCTAGTGGTGTCATATCTATACCTAGTGGTGTCATATCTAGTGGTGTCATATCTATATCTAGTGGTGTCATATCTAGTGGTGTCATATCTACACCTAGTGGTGTCATATCTATCCCTAGTGGTGTTATATCTAGTGGTGTCATATCTATATCTAGTGGTGTCATATCTATATCTAGTGGTGTCATATCTATACCTAGTGGTGTCATATCTATACCTAGTGGTGTCATATCTATACCTAGTGGTGTCATATCTATACCCAGTGGTGTCATATCTATATCTAGTGGTGTCATATCTATATCTAGTGGTGTCATATCTATATCTAGTGGTGTCATACCTAGTGGTGTCATATCTATACCTAGTGGTGTCATATCTATACCTAATGGTGTCATATCTATACGTAGTGGTGTCATAGCTATACCCAGTGGTGTCATATCTATATCTAGTGGTGTCATATCTAGTGGTGTCATATCTATATCTAGTGGTGTCATATCTAGTGGTGTCATATCTATATCTAGTGGTGTCATATCTATACCTAGTGGTGTCATATCTACACCTAGTGGTGTCATATCTATACCTAGTGGTGTCATATCTATACCTAGTGGTGTCATATCTATACCTAGTGGTGTCATATCTAGTGGTGTCATATCTACACCTGGTGGTGTCATATATAGTGGTGTCATATCTACACCTGGTGGTGTCATATCTATATCTAGTGGTGTCATATCTATACCTAGTGGTGTCATATCTAGTGGTGTCATATCTATATCTAGTGGTGTCATATCTAGTGGTGTCATATCTACACCTAGTGGTGTCATATCTATCCCTAGTGGTGTTATATCTAGTGGTGTCATATCTATATCTAGTGGTGTCATATCTATATCTAGTGGTGTCATATCTATACCTAGTGGTGTCATATCTATACCTAGTGGTGTCATATCTATACCTAGTGGTGTCATATCTATACCCAGTGGTGTCATATCTATATCTAGTGGTGTCATATCTATATCTAGTGGTGTCATATCTATATCTAGTGGTGTCATACCTAGTGGTGTCATATCTATACCTAGTGGTGTCATATCTATACCTAGTGGTGTCATATCTATACCTAGTGGTGTCATATCTATACCCAGTGGTGTCATATCTATATCTAGTGGTGTCATATCTAGTGGTGTCATATCTATATCTAGTGGTGTCATATCTAGTGGTGTCATATCTATATCTAGTGGTGTCATATCTATACCTAGTGGTGTCATATCTATATCTAGTGGTGTCATACCTAGTGGTGTCATATCTATACCTAGTGGTGTCATATCTATACCTAGTGGTGTCATATCTATACCCAGTGGTGTCATATCTATACCCAGTGGTGTCATATCTATATCTAGTGGTGTCATATCTAGTCGTGTCATATCTATACCTAGTGGTGTCATATCTAGTGGTGTCATATCTATCCCTAGTGGTGTCATATCTATACCCAGTGGTGTCATATCCAGTGGTGTCATATCTATACCCAGTGGTGTCATATTTATACCTAGTGGTGTCATATCTATACCTAGTGGTGTCATATCTATACCTGGTGGTGTCATATCTATATCTAGTGGTGTCATATCTAGTGGTGTCATATCTATATCTAGTGGTGTCATATCTATACCTAGTGGTGTCATATCTATCTCTAGTTGTGTCATATCTATATCTAGTGGTGTCATATCTAGTGGTTGCATATCTATACCTGGTGGTGTCATATCTATACCTGGTGGTGTCATATCTATACCCAGTGGTGTCATATCTATACCTAGTGGTGTCATATCTATACCTAGTGGTGTCATATCTATACCTGGTGGTGTCATATCTATATCTATTGGTGTCATATCTATACCTAGTGGTGTCATATCTAGTGGTGTCATATCTATACCTAGTGGTGTCATATCTATACCTAGTGGTGTCATATCTATACCTGGTGGTGTCATATCTATATCTAGTGGTGTCATATCTAGTGGTGTCATATCTATATTTAGTGGTGTCATATCTATACCTAGTGGTGTCATATCTATCCCTGGTGGTGTCATATCTATACCTGGTGGTGTCATATCTAGTGGTGTCATATCTAGTGGTGTCATATCTATATCTAGTGGTGTCATATCTATACCTAGTGGTGTCATATCTATACCTAGTGGTGTCATATCTATACCTAGTGGTGTCATATCTATACCTGGTGGTGTCATATCTATCTCTAGTTGTGTCATATCTATATCTAGTGGTGTCATATCTAGTGGTTGCATATCTATACCTGGTGGTGTCATATCTATACCTGGTGGTGTCATATCTATACCTAGTGGTGTCATATCTATACCTAGTGGTGTCATATCTATACCTA
>NC_138296.1:372500-380000 GCF_965601325.2 Salmo salar | reverse complement strand
GTGGGGTGTAGTGTTGCTGTTCAACAAGCGTTACAGTGTGGGGTGTTGCTGTTCAACAAGGGTTACAGTGGGGTGTTGCTGTTGAACAAGGGTTACAGTGGGGTGTTGCTGTTCAACAAGGGTTACAGTGTGGGGTGTTGCTGTTCAACAAGGGTTACAGTGGGGTGTTGCTGTTGAACAAGGGTTACAGTGTAGTGTTGCTGTTAAACAAGGGTTAGAGTGTGGTGTTGCTGTTGAACAAGGGTTACAGTGTGGTGTTGCTGTTGAACAAGGGTTACAGTGTGGTGTAGTGTTGCTGTTGAACAAGGGTTACAGTGGGGTGTTGCTGTTGAACAAGGGTTACAGTGTGGTGTCGCTGTTGAACAAGGGTTACAGTGTGGTGTTGCTGTTGAACAAGGGTTACAGTGTGGTGTTGCTGTTGAACAAGGGTTACAGTGTTGGGTGTTGCTGTTCAACAAGGGTTACAGTGGGGTGTTGCTTTTCAACAAGGGTTACAGTGGGGTGTGGTGTTGCTGTTCAACAAGGGTTACAGTGGGGTGTTGCTGTTCAACAAGGGTTACAGTGGGGTGTAGTGTTGCTGTTCAACAAGCGTTACAGTGTGGGGTGTTGCTGTTCAACAAGGGTTACAGTGGGGTGTTGCTGTTGAACAAGGGTTACAGTGGGGTGTTGCTGTTCAACAAGGGTTACAGTGTGGGGTGTTGCTGTTCAACAAGGGTTACAGTGGGGTGTTGCTGTTGAACAAGGGTTACAGTGTAGTGTTGCTGTTAAACAAGGGTTAGAGTGTGGTGTTGCTGTTGAACAAGGGTTACAGTGTGGTGTTGCTGTTGAACAAGGGTTACAGTGGGGTGTTGCTGTTCAACAAGGGTTACAGTGGGGTGTGGTGTTGCTGTTCAACAAGGGTTACAGTGGGGTGTAGTGTTGCTTTTCAACAAGAGTTACAGTGGGGTGTGGTGTTGCTGTTGAACAAGGGTTACAGTGAGGTGTAGTGTTGCTGTTCAACAAGGGTTACAGTGGGGTGTTGCTGTTCAACAAGGGTTACAGTGGGGTGTAGTGTTGCTGTTCAACAAGGGTTCCAGTGTGGTGTTGCTGTTGAACAAGGGTTATAGTGGGATGTTGCTGTTGAACAAGGGTTACAGTGTAGTGTTGCTGTTGAACAATGGTTACAGTGTGGTGTTGCTGTTGAACAAGGGTTATAGTGTAGTGTTGCTGTTGCTGTTGAACAAGGGTTACAGTGTGGTGTCGCTGTTGAACAAGGGTTACAGTGGGGTGTTGCTGTTGAACAAGGGTTACAGTGGGGTGTTGCTGTTGAACAATGGTACCAGTGTGGTGTTGCTGTTGAACAAGGGTTACAGTGGGGTGTTGCTGTTGAACAAGGGTTACAGTGGGGTGTAGTGTTGCTGTTCAACAAGGGTTACAGTGGGGTGTTGCTGTTGAACAAGGGTTACAGTGTAGTGTTGCTGTTGAACAAGGGTTACAGTGGGGTGTTGCTGTTGAACAATGGTTACAGTGTGGTGTTGCTGTTGAACAAGGGTTACAGTGTGGTGTTACTGTTGAACAAGGGTTACAGTGGGGTGTAGTGTTGCTGTTCAACAAGGGTTACAGTGGGGTGTTGCTGTTGAACAAGGGTTACAGTGTAGTGTTGCTGTTGAACAAGGGTTACAGTGGGGTGTTGCTGTTGAACAAGGGTTACAGTGTAGTGTTGCTGTTGAACAAGGGTTTCGGTGGGGTGTTGCTGTTCAACAAGGGTTACAGTGTAGTGTTGCTGTTCAACAAGGGTTACAGTGTGGTGTTGCTGTTGAACAAGGGTTACAGTGTTGGGTATTGCTGTTCAACAAGGGTTATGTGGAGTGTTGCTTTTCAACAAGGGTTACAGTGGGGTGTGGTGTTGCTGTTCAACAAGGGTTACAGTGGGGTGTAGTGTTGCTGTTCAACAAGGGTTACACTGTGGGGTGTTGCTGTTCAACAAGGGTTACAGTGGGGTGTTGCTGTTGAACAAGGGTTACAGTGGGGTGTTGCTGTTGAACAATGGTTACAGTGTGGTGTTGCTGTTGAACAAGGGTTATAGTATGGTGTTGCTGTTGAACAAGGGTTACAGTGTGGTGTTGCGGCTGAACAAGGGTTACAGTGGGGTGTTGCTGTTGAACAAGGGTTACAGTGTGGTGTTGCTGTTGAACAAGGGTTACAGTGGGTTGTGGTGTTGCTGTTCAACAAGGGTTACAGTGGGGAGTAGTGTTGCTGTTCAACAAGGGCTACAGTGTGGTGTTGCTGTTCAAGAAGGGTTACAGTGTAGTGTTCCTGTTCAACAAGGGTTACAGTGGGGTGTTGCTGTTCAACAAGGGTTACAGTGGGGTGTAGTGTTGCTGTTGAACAAGGGTTACAGTGGGGTGTAGTGTTGCTGTTGAACAAGGGTTACAGTGGGGTTTTGTGTTGCTGTTCAACAAGGGTTACAGTGGGGTGTAGTGTTGCTGTTGAACAAGGGTTACAGTGTAGTGTGGTGTTGCTGTTGAACAAGGGTTACAGTGGGGTGTTGCTGTTCAACAAGGGTTACAGTGGGGTGTTACTGTTGAACAAGGGTTACAGTGGGGTGTTGCTGTTCAACAAGGGTTACAGTGGGGTGTAGTGTTGCTGTTGAACAAGGGTTACAGTGTAGTGTTGATGTTGAACAAGGGTTACAGTGGGGTTTTGCTGTTGAACAAGGGTTACAGTGGGTGTAGTGTTGCTGTTCAACAAGGGTTACAGTGTAGTGTTGCTGTTCAACAAGGGTTACAGTGTAGTGTTGCTGTTCAACAAGGGTTACAGTGGGGTGTAGTGTTGCTGTTGAACAAGGGTTACAGTGGGGTGTAGTGTTGCTGTTCAACAAGGGTTACAGTGTAGTGTTGCTGTTCAACAAGGGTTACAGTGTAGTGTTGCTGTTCAACAAGGGTTACAGTGGGGTGTAGTGTTGCTGTTCAACAAGGGTTACAGTGGGGTGTAGTGTTGCTGTTCAACAAGGGTTACAGTGTAGTGTTGCTGTTCAACAAGGGTTACAGTGGGGTGTAGTGTTGCTGTTCAACAAGGGTTACAGTGGGGTGTAGTGTTGCTGTTCAACAAGGGTTACAGTGTAGTGTTGCTGTTCAACAAGGGTTACAGTGTAGTGTAGTGTTGCTGTTCAACAAGGGTTACAGTGGGGTGTAGTGTTGCTGTTCAACAAGGGTTACAGTGGGGTGTAGTGTTGCTGTTCAACAAGGGTTACAGTGGGGTGTAGTGTTGCTGTTCAACAAGGGTTACAGTGGGGTGTTGCTGTTCATCAAGGGTTACAGTGGGGTGTAGAGTGTGTGTACTGTGCCTTAGCATCTAGCCTCACCTTCCCGTACTCACTAGAGCAGGTTGACGAGCATTGAACATTTAATACAGTGACCTTTGACCTGCCGGCGACAGGTAATCGGACACTAACGTTGTGTAGAATACCTCAGACGCCCTTGGAGATATTGATAACTCTATGCGTCTGTGTAACCAGACGCCCTTGGAGATATTGATAACCCCTTGCGTCTGTGTAACCAGACGCCCTTGGAGATATTGATAACCCCTTGCGTCTGTGTAACCAGACGCCCTTGGAGATATTGATAACCCCTTGCGTCTGTGTAACCAGACGCCGTCTGTGCTTTAGTAACAGGACAAATCCCCCCCTCTCAGTCCACAGACAGTGAGGATTTAAATCTCATAATTGAATACACCGTGTTTCCCAAACTCGGTCCCGGGGCCCCGCCTTAGGGGCCACCTTTTAGTGTTTCTCTGCCCCTAGCGCTACACAGCCGATTCAATAGATCAGAGCTTGATGGTGACCTGGTTGTTTATGAATCGGCCGTGTCGTGTTGGGGAAGGGGGATGGCGAGGAACGAGTTTAGAAAACGCTGGTCACCGTCAGAGGAAGTTCTAGACGATCTCATGTTCTGTTGACCTGAGATGGTTCAGGTTGGTTCAGTTTGACCCTACCAGCCACTATACCACCCACTCAACCTGACTATACCACCCACTATACCACCCACTCAACCTGACTATACCACCCACTATACCACCCACTCAACCTGACTATACCACCCACTATACCACCCACTCAACCTGACTATACCACCCACTATACCACCCACTCAACCTGACTATACCACCCACTATACCACCCACTCAACCTGACTATACCACCCACTATACCACCCACTCAACCTGACTATACCACCCACTATACCACCCACTCAACCTGACTATACCACCCACTATACCACCCACTCAACCTGACTATACCACCCACTATACCACCCACTCAACCTGACCATACCACCCACTATACCACCCACTCAACCTGACCCTACCACCCACTATACCACCCACTCAACCTGACCCTACCACCCACTATACCACCCACTCAACCTGACCCTACCACCCACTATACCACCCACTCAACCTGACCCTACCACCCACTATACCACCCACTCAACCTGACCCTACCACCCACTATACCACCCACTCAACCTGACCCTACCACCCACTATACCACCCACTCAACCTGACCCTACCACCCACTCAACCTGACCCTACCACCCACTCAACCTGACCATACCACCCACTCAACCTGACCCTACCACCCACTATACCACCCACTCAACCTGACCCTACCACCCACTCAACCTGACCCTACCACCCACTCAACCTGACCCTACCACCCACTCAACCTGACCCTACCACCCACTATACCACCCACTCAACCTGACTATACCACCCACTATACCACCCACTCAACCTGACCATACCACCCACTATACCACCCACTCAACCTGACCCTACCACCCACTATACCACCCACTCAACCTGACCCTACCACCCACTATACCACCCACTCAACCTGACCCTACCACCCACTATACCACCCACTCAACCTGACCCTACCACCCACTATACCACCCACTCAACCTGACCCTACCACCCACTATACCACCCACTCAACCTGACCCTACCACCCACTATACCACCCACTCAACCTGACCCTACCACCCACTATACCACCCACTCAACCTGACCCTACCACCCACTCAACCTGACCCTACCACCCACTCAACCTGACCATACCACCCACTCAACCTGACCATACCACCCACTATACCACCCACTCAACCTGACCCTACCACCCACTCAACCTGACCCTACCACCCACTCAACCTGACCCTACCACCCACTCAACCTGACTATACCACCCACTCAACCTGACCATACCACCCACTCAACCTGACCATACCATCCACTCAACCTGACCCTACCACCCACTATACCACCCACTCAACCTGACCCTACCACCCACTCAACCTGACCCTACCACCCACTATACCACCCACTCAACCTGACCTACCACCCACTCAACCTGACCCTACCACCCACTCAACCTGACCCTACCACCCACTCAACCTGACCCTACCACCCACTCAACCTGACCCTACCACCCACTCAACCTGACCAAACCACCCACTCAACCTGACCATACCACCCACTCAACCTGACCATACCACCCACTCAACCTGACCATACCACCCACTCAACCTGACCCTACCACCCACTATACCACCCACTCAACCTGACCCTACCACCCACTCAACCTGACCCTACCACCCACTATACCACCCACTCAACCTGACCCTACCACCCACTCAACCTGACCCTACCACCCACTCAACCTGACCCTACCACCCACTCAACCTGACCATACCACCCACTATACCACCCACTCAACCTGACCCTACCACCAACTCAACCTGACCCTACCACCCACTATACCACCCACTCAACCTGACCCTACCACCCACTCAACCTGACCCTACCACCCACTCAACCTGACCCTACCAACCACTCAACCTGACCATACCACCCACTCAACCTGACCATACCACCCACTCAACCTGACCCTACCACCCACTATACCACCCACTCAACCTGACCCTACCACCCACTCAACCTGACCCTACCACCCACTATACCACCCACTCAACCTGACCCTACCACCCACTCAACCTGACCCTACCACCCACTCAACCTGACCCTACCACCCACTCAACCTGACCAAACCACCCACTCAACCTGACCATACCACCCACTCAACCTGACAATACCACCCACTCAACCTGACCATACCACCCACTCAATCTGACCATACCACCCACTCAACCTGACCATACCACCCACTCAACCTGACCATACCACCCACTCAACCTGACCAAACCACCCACTCAACCTGACTATACCACCCACTCAACCTGACCATACCACCCACTCAACCTGACCCTACCACCCACTCAACCTGACCCTACCACCCACTCAACCTGACCCTACCACCCACTCAACCTGACCATACCACCCACTCAACCTGACCATACCACCCACTCAACCTGACCCTACCACCCACTATACCACCCACTCAACCTGACCCTACCACCCACTCAACCTGACCCTACCACCCACTATACCACCCACTCAACCTGACCCTACCACCCACTCAACCTGACCCTACCACCCACTCAACCTGACCCTACCACCCACTCAACCTGACCAAACCACCCACTCAACCTGACCATACCACCCACTCAACCTGACCATACCACCCACTCAACCTGACCATACCACCCACTCAACCTGACCATACCACCCACTCAACCTGACTATACCACCCACTCAACCTGACCATACCACCCACTCAACCTGACTATACCACCCACTCAACCTGACTATACCACCCACTCAACCTGACTATACCACCCACTCAACCTGACCCTACCACCCACTCAACCTGACCATACCACCCACTCAACCTGACCATACCACCCACTCAACCTGACCAAACCACCCACTCAACCTGACCATACCACCCACTCAACCTGACCATACCACCCACTCAACCTGACCATACCACCCACTCAACCTGACCATACCACCCACTCAACCTGACCATACCACCCACTCAACCTGACCATACCACCCACTCAACCTGACCATACCACCCACTCAACCTGACCATACCACCCACTCAACCTGACCATACCACCCACTCAACTTGCCCATACCACCCACTCAACCTGACCATACCACCCACTCAACCTGACTATAGCACCCACTCAACCTGACCATACCACCCACTCAACCTGCCCATACCACCCACTCAACCTGCCCATACCACCCACTCAACCTGACTATACCACCCA
Organism: Salmo salar; assembly: GCF_965601325.2. Taxonomy (NCBI): domain Eukaryota; kingdom Metazoa; phylum Chordata; class Actinopteri; order Salmoniformes; family Salmonidae; genus Salmo; species Salmo salar. Next base: position 372,783 of record NC_138296.1, on the reverse strand, counting down.
CTATACCACCCACTCAACCTGACCCTACCACCCACTATACCACCCACTCAACCTGACCCTACCACCCACTCAACCTGACCCTACCACCCACTATACCACCCACTCAACCTGATCCTACCACCCACTCAACCTGACCCTACCACCCACTCAACCTGACCCTACCACCCACTCAACCTGACCCTACCACCCACTATACCACCCACTCAACCTGACTATACCACCCTCTATACCACCCACTCAACCTGACCCTACCATCCACTATACCACCCACTCAACCTGACCC